>NC_092159.1:2453862-2483862 GCF_045791955.1 Oncorhynchus clarkii lewisi | reverse complement strand
ACCATGTGTATGTGACAAATAAAATTTGATTTGATTTAAAAGTAATGAACGCGCAACATAAACCTACATAGAAAATGATAATTGTGCACGACTTCGGTATTACTTACTGAAGCTGTTGTTAAACTAAGGTTTTTATTCCAAGAGAAACTTGGACTTCAAGTAGGGTGGAAATGCTCTTACTGTAGCCTGTATCAACCAGTCACATTGCACCTGAGTTGCACAGCAGTCTAAGACACTGCATCACAGTGCAAACTGCTTGCCATAGATGCTGGTTGCCAACCGTAACTGGGAGGTGGCGGCAGGCTTTTGGTTTCTTTCCCTCTAAAAACAGAAATAAATCATTCTAAATAACAAACTGGCTTTATTAACATACATTAAGGGAACATTTCGGCATTTCGTGTATGATTAGTGAAAAAGTCCATATTGCAAATGTACGGTCCCTTACTAGACGTCCGAAATCGTTTGTAAAATTTGCGGTCGGCGTCGGGCCGTGCGGTAGGGCCGGACCTACCGGGAAGTCATCGAATGAACTTTGTCGGACGTTCGGTTTCCGTTTAATAAAATAAACAAGTTTTGGACTGTTTTTCCGCCATCCCGGAAATTCCCACCAGATGGCATACGGAATCATATGGCAATTTGGCAAAACATCACGAGTCACGACGGGGCCTTATCTCAAAAACGGAAAATATTTCGAAGCCGAAACTTGGTGAGCGTAGGTTTGGCATAATGGGCAGTTGGCCCCGAACGGGATGGCGTCTAGGCCTCAACGGTTTTTGAGTTATGGCCATTTTTCTGGGATTAAAGGTCCAAAATGGAAATAGAGAAATTATTTTTCCACTTCAGGTCAAAGTCAAGGAGCCTCCGGTGTCAATAAAAAAAGAACCAGCCATTTATCTATCGTAATTTAAGAGAAACGGAACAATGACAAATTGGTGATGGTCACAAATAGGCGTTTTTTTCAACGGTTACAGATCCAGTTGCAGGGTGTTCATACGAATCTTTTTAAAGTGTGCTGCGGAGCTCTGCTACATTTCTGTGATTTTCTATGATTTTCTGAAATAACACAATAACTCAGTTCTTAACGTAAAGACTTAAAACTCAGGATTATGTAAAGGCATACCCCAATCAGGATATGAGTTTATTTATAGCTTCCTGTGCCAACCAGAAGTGCCTTAAATGGTGTCATAGTGGCTGTTTCCAAGGGTTAAAAAGTCAGATCTTTTCAAAACTTCATATGTGTGATTAGGCAACCCCCATAAACTGTAAGTCCGTCATTTCTCCCAACAGATGTCAAAGAAAAGCTCTCACACACACACACACAGCAAGGATGGAGTGACAAAGTGCGGTGCTTAAAGACACAGAGAGCAGGCAATGCAATGCATTACCATAATCCCTAGGCCGTGCCGAGTTCAACGAGATATCCCGCTTGACCGTAGCTCGCTCGGTCTAGGCGCAGCGACCATTAGAATAGTAGGCCCAAAATGAAGTTGAAGCCTGCAGTTTGACAGACATAGTGCATCCAGGCCTGTGTAAATCAGTCAATTCTTAACGTAAAGACTTAAAACTCAGGATTCTGTAAAAGCATACCCCAATGAGGATATGTGGTGACTTATAGCTTCCTGTGCCAACCGGAAGTGCCATAATTGGTGTCTCAGGGGCTGTTTCGAAGGGTTAAAAAAGTCAGATATGTCCAAAACTTCATATATGTGATTAGGCAACCCCCATGAACTGTAAATCAGTCATTTTTCCCCAAAAAAATCAAAGGAAAAAAAATCGCACTAAAACACAACTTGGATGGAGGGACGTATTGGGGTGCGTAGAGACAGACAGTGGCTGCAATAGTTAGCTTTGTTGGAGCTAAAAAAGAACGGTCAGACCTAGAGTTCCGAAACTTTAGAAACCTGTTCTAGACCTCCGGTCGATGGTGCGTGGTGAGTTACGTGGCTCTAGACGGTTCTCGGACCGAGAAACGGCCTCGTACATTTGCAATATCTTCAATTCATTTTGACCATTACAAAAATGACGACGTTTAGAAAAGTCTCAGAGACGCAAGGCTAGGTGCATTGAAACCGTCTCGGCCCATAGAGACGGACCCCAACGTTTCTGTCCGATAGCTCGTTCAAGGACCCCGTAGCAAGGCATGGAAATAAGTGGATTTTCAGCACCAAATAGGGTTTTTCTCGGACACCAAATGACCTATCGAGCCGAAACTCGGGATTCGGGGTCGCCTCACATAGGACTTCACATAATGTCCGAACTGGACCCGCAGCTAGAACGTAACTATGTGTTTTACCTTTTTATTATGTTTTAAAGTAGAGGCGCTGTGAATTATGGGACTGCTCTGACATATATGATAGTTGGCTTCTAAATGAGTAGGAAAAAGTGGGTTTGGTGTCATAATGACATCTAATTGACTGATGGACACTGACTTGCTAGTTGACTTTTGTGCATTTGCAATATGTTTAACTTCTTGACCATACTTGAGACGCAGACGTCTCAAGTATGCCCCTGGAAATGCAAATGCGCTACGCTAAATGCTAAATGTACTCGTTAAAACTCAATCTTTGATCAAAATTCACAAGCAGGGTATTGAATTAAAGCTACACTCGTTGTGAACCTAGCCAGCAAGTCAGATTTTTAAAATGCTTTTCGGCGAAAGCATCAGAAGCTATTATCTGATAGCATGCACCCCCCAAAATGCCAGCACGACACGTAAACAACAGATTTTGCGGTAGCCGGCGCTACCCAAAACGCAGAAATAAAATATAAAACATTCATTACCTTTGACGAGCTTCTTTCTTGGCACTCCTATATGCCCCATAAACATCACTATTGGGTCTTTTTTTCGTTTAAATCGGTCCATATATACCCAAAATAGCTTTGTATGGAAGCTGTGTCATTCAGAAAAAATCATCGTTTTTAAACGCTGCGTAATTTTTTAAAATTAAAAAAGTCGACGATAAACTTTCACAAAACACTTCGAAATCCTTTTGTAATCCAACTTTAGGTATTAGTAAACGTTTATAATCTATCAAAATGATTACAGGGCGATGTCTTTTCAATAGGTCTTCACTTGCAAAACAATGGCTTCTAATATCTTCTTCAACTACATCCGGGTGAAGACTGGGAAAATGGAGGTCAGATAGATGGATTTTCCAACAATTAATTCAATTGAAAATGGGGACAATGGCGCCATCGTGCGGAATTTGTATGAATTTCAGGCAGATCGATATTAAATTCTGTTCTCTTTTAACAACTGGTGGAAGTGACTTATGGAAATTATTTTTAGCTTTCAGAGAGCAGTTTTTCTTGCGTTTTTCAATGAAACACACGATCTGTTATAGTCACAGCCGTGATTTAACCAGTTTTATAAACTTCAGAGTGTTTTCTATCCACACATACTAATCATATGCATATACTATATTCCTGGCATGAGTAGCAGGACGCTGAAAAGTTGCGCGATTTTTAACAGAATGTTCGAAAAAGGAGGGGGTAGAAGTAAGAGGTTCAAAAAGTCAGATCTGTCCAAAAATTCATATATGTGATTAGGCAACCCCCATGAACTGTAAATCAGTCATTTTTCCCCCAAAAAATCCAAGGAAAAAAAAATCACACTAAAACACAACTTGGAAGGAGGGACGTATTGGGGTGCGTAGAGACAGACAGTGGCTGCAATAGTTAGCTTTGTTCGAGCTAAAAAAGAACGGTCAGACCTAGAGTTCCGAAACTTTAGAAACCTGTTCTAGACCTCCTGTCGATGGTGCGTGGTGAGTTACGTGGCTCTAGACGGTTCTCGGACCGAGAAACAGCCTCGTACATTTGCAATACTTTCAATTCATTTTTGCATCACGAAAATGACGACGTTTAGAAAAGTCTCAGAGACGCAAGGCTAGGTGCGTTGAAACCGGCTCGGCCCATAGAGACGGACCCCAACGTTTCTGTCCGATAGCTCGTTCAAGGACCCCGTAGCAAGGCATGGAAATAAGTGGATTTTCAGCACCAATTAGGGTTTTTCTCGGACACCAAATGACCTATCGAGCCGAAACTTGGGATTCGGGGTCGCCTCAGCTAGGCCAACACATAACATAAGAAATGGACCCGCAGCTAGAACGTAACTACGTGTTTTATGGTTTTTTTATGGTTTGAACCGAAGGCGTTGTGAATTTTGGGCCAGCTCTGAAGTATGTAATAGTTGGCTACTAAACGAGTTGGAAAAAGTGGGTTTGGTGTCAGTTTGTATCAGTTTGGTGGTCAGAATGATATCTAATTGACTGATGGACTCTTGTCCACTTGACTCTTGTACATTTGCAATATGTTTAAACAGTGAGGTACCATCACCAAAAGCGACATTCTGAAATCTACCCTAACGAGCGATTGAGATGAACCAGAATCACTGCAAAGCCATCCCGGGTTCATCGGGCCAGTCAATTTCACATTCCTGCAGGATTTTTATAGCATGACAAATTCGTGATGGTACCTGCCCATTAAAACATATTGCAAATGCACAGTGACTTTGAAAAAGTAAGGAAACATAAACAAAAAAAATCTTTTTTTTTTTGGGGGGGGGTTACCAGTTGCATATTTTAGATCACCAGTTGCACATTTCAGGTCACCAGTTACACATTTCAGATCACCAGTTGCACGGAGGAAAATCATTACTTTTGACTTTGACTTTTGACTTCCTATGAAATCATATTCCAAATGGAGAAAACAAATGCCTTATGCACAAGTAAAAAAAAAAAAAATATGATAATAAAGTATGAATAAAGTATGTTGATAAAGTTCTTATACATTTGTTATTGACACAAAAATCGAAAGAATTTTGAAAAACGGTCCAGAAAGCACTTTTTTAAGGATGTGTGAAGTTTTTTACCAAATTTTGACATTTTTGACTTTTGACTTTTGACTTCCTATGAAATCATATTGCAAATGGACAAAACATATGCCTTATGCGCATGTAATTAAAAAAATAAAAATTATGATGACAAAAGTATATTCATACAGTTCTTACACATGTGTAATTGACAAAAAAATCGAAAGAATTTCGAAAAAAGGTCCAGAAATCACTTTTTTAAGGGGTGATAAGTTTTTTTTTTTTAAATCCTTTTTTCAAAATTTTGCTTTTGGATGTTGACTTGGGTTGCATTTGCAATATGAAAAGCCCCGGTGGAACGCACACGCCCCCTATTGGATTTTTGAAGTGTTACAATTGGCAATTGCCATATGGCATTTGCAATATACTTTGCATGAATCAACGCCAAATTGGGTGGTATTGGACATCGTGTACATGGTTTGTCCAATGCCAATATTTTTCCATTCATTTTTGTCCAAATCAGGGGGGTATTCCTTTACAAATAGGTAACAATGTCTTCAGGCAAGTCAGTTATTAAGAACAAATTCTTATTTTCAATGACGGCCTAGGAACAAATCAAAAGACAAATCCAATTTATTTATATAGCCCTTCGTACATTAGCTGATATCTCAAAGTGCTGTACAGAAACCCAGCCTAAAACCCCAAACAGCAAGCAATGCAGGTGTAGAAGCACGGTGGCTAGGAAAAACTCTCTAGAAAGGCCAAAACCTAGTAAGGGAATACCCCCCTGAATTGTACAAAAATGAATGGCAAGATATTGGCATTGGACAAACCATATACACGATGTCCAATACCACCCAAAGCGGCGTTGATTCGTGTAAAGTATATGGCAAATGCCATATGGCAATTGCCAATTGTAACACCTCAAAAATCCAACAGGGGGCGAGTGCGCTCCACCGGGGTTTTTCATATTGGAAATGTAACCCAAGTCAACATCCAAAAGAAAATTTTTGAAAAAAGGATATTTTTTTCAAAAACTTTTCACCCCTTAAAAAAGTGCTTTCTGGGCCTTTTTTCGAAATTCTTTCGATTTTTTTGTCAATTACACATGTGTAAGAGCTGTATGAATATACTTTTGTCCAATTTTTTTATCATATTTTTTTATTTTTTTAATTACATGCGCATAAGGCATATGTTTTGTACATTTGCAATATGATTTCATAGGAAGTCAAAAGTCAAAAGTCAAAAATGTCAAAATTTGGTAAAAAACTTCACACATCCTTAAAAAAGTGCTTTCTGGACCGTTTTTCAAAATTCTTTCAATTTTTATGTCAATTACACATGTATAAGAACTTTATCAACATACTTTAGTCATACTTTATTATCCTATTTTTTATTTTTTTTTACTTGTGCATAAGGCATATGTTTTCTCCATTTGGAATATGATTTCATAGGAAGTCAAAAGTCAAAAGTCAAAAATGTCAAAATTTGGTAAAAAACTTCACACATCCTTAAAAAAGTGCTTTCTGGACCGTTTTTCAAATTTCTTTCAATTTTTGTGTCAATTACACATGTATAAGAACTTTATCAACATACTTTAGTCATACTTTATTATCATTTTTTTTTTTTTTTTTTACTTGTGCATAAGGCATATGTTTTCTCCATTTGGAATATGATTTCATAGGAAGTCAAAAGTCGAAAATTTGATTTTTTTTTTAAACTTTAAAAACTAAAAAAAGTGCTTTCTGGACCGTTTTTCGAAATTGTTTCGATTTTAAGACAATTAATCATGTGTAAGAAGTGTATGAATATACTTTTGTAAAATGTTATTATCATAATTTTTTTTTTTTTACTTGTGCATAAGGAATATGATTTGTCTATTTGCAATATGATTTCATAGGAAGTCAAAAGTCAAAGTTACCCAAAAATGTTTTGGATGTTTTTTTGTTTATGTTTCCTTACTTTTTCAAAGTCACTGTGCATTTGCAATATGTTTCAATGGGCAGGTACCGTCACGAATTTGTCATGCTCAAAAATTTTTAGATGTATTTTTTTTTGTTTCTTACTTTTTCAAAGTCACTGTGCATTTGCAATATGTTTTAATGGGCAGGTACCATCACGAATTTGTCATGCTCAAAATTCAAGCTTTACTTTGCTCAAACTATACCTTTGTCATCTTGTGATCTAAAATATGCAACTGGTTACCCAAAAAATGTGTTGATGTTTTTTTGTTTATGTTTCCTTACTTTTTCAAAGTCACTGTGCATTTGCAATATGTTTCAATGGGCAGGTACCGTCACGAATTTGTCATGCTCAAAAAATTTTAGATGTATTTTTTTTTGTTTCTTACTTTTTCAAAGTCACTGTGCATTTGCAATATGTTTTAATGGGCAGGTACCATCACGAATTTGTCATGCTCAAAATTCAAGCTTTACTTTGCTCAAACTATACCTTTGTCATCTTGTGATCTAAAATATGCAACTGGTTAGCCAAAAAATGTGTTGATGTTTTTTTGTTTATGTTTCCTTACTTTTTCAAAGTCACTGTGCATTTGCAATATGTTTCAATGGGCAGGTACCATCACGAATTTGTCATGCTCAAAATTTTTTAGATGTATTTTTTTTTGTTTCTTACTTTTTCAAAGTCACTGTGCATTTGCAATATGTTTTTTCACTATAGAATCATATTGCAAATGCACATGCAACTGGTCATCCCCCCCAAAAAAAATTAGATTTTTTTTATGTTTCCTTACTTTTTCAAAGTCACTGTGCATTTGCAATATGTTTTTTCACTATAGAATCATATTGCAAATGCACATGCAACTGGTCATCCCCCCAAAAAAAATTTAGATTTTTTTTATGTTTCCTTACTTTTTCAAAGTCACTGTGCATTTGCAATATGTTTTTTCACTATAGAATCATATTGCAAATGCACGTGCAACTGGTCACCCAAAAATAAAAATTTTGGATTTTTTTTGTTTATGTTTCCTTACTTTTTCAAAGTCACTGTGCATTTGCAATATGTTTCAATGGGCAGGTACCATCACGAATTTGTCATGCTCAAAATTTTTTAGATGTATTTTTTTTTGTTTCTTACTTTTTCAAAGTCACTGTGCATTTGCAATATGTTTTTTCACTATAGAATCATATTGCAAATGCACATGCAACTGGTCATCCCCCCCAAAAAAAATTAGATTTTTTTTATGTTTCCTTACTTTTTCAAAGTCACTGTGCATTTGCAATATGTTTTTTCACTATAGAATCATATTGCAAATGCACATGCAACTGGTCATCCCCCCAAAAAAAATTTAGATTTTTTTTATGTTTCCTTACTTTTTCAAAGTCACTGTGCATTTGCAATATGTTTTTTCACTATAGAATCATATTGCAAATGCACGTGCAACTGGTCACCCAAAAATAAAAATTTTGGATTTTTTTTGTTTATGTTTCCTTACTTTTTCAAAGTCACTGTGCATTTGCAATATGTTTCAATGGGCAGGTACCATCACGAACTTGTCATGCTCAAAATTTTTTAGATGTATTTTTTTTTGTTTCTTACTTTTTCAAAGTCACTGTGCATTTGCAATATGTTTTTTCACTATAGAATCATATTGCAAATGCACATGCAACTGTTCATCCCCCCAAAAAATTTTTAGATTTTTTTTGTTTATGTTTCCTTACTTTTTCAAAGTCACTGTGCATTTGCAATATGTTTTTTCACTATAGAATCATATTGCAAATGCACGTGCAACTGGTCATCCCCCAAAAAAATTTTTAGATTTTTTTTGTTTATTTTTCCTTACTTTTTCAAAGTCACTGTGCATTTGCAATATGTTTTTTCACTATAGAATCATATTGCAAATGCACGTGCAACTGGTCATCCCCCCAAAAAAAAATTAGATTTTTTTTATGTTTCCTTACTTTTTCAAAGTCACTGTGCATTTGCAATATGTTTTTTCACTATAGAATCATATTGCAAATGCACATGCAACTGGTCATCCCCCCCAAAAAATTTTAGATTTTTTTTGTTTATGTTTCCTTACTTTTTCAAAGTCACTGTGCATTTGCAATATGTTTTTTCACTATAGAATCATATTGCAAATGCACATGCAACTGGTCATCCCCCCCAAAAAAATTTAGATTTTTTTTATGTTTCCTTACTTTTTCAAAGTCACTGTGCATTTGCAATATGTTTTTTCACTATAGAATCATATTGCAAATGCACATGCAACTGGTCATCCCCCCCAAAAAATTTTAGATTTTTTTTGTTTATGTTTCCTTACTTTTTCAAAGTCACTGTGCATTTGCAATATGTTTTTTCACTATAGAATCATATTGCAAATGCACGTGCAACTGGTCATCCCCCCAAAAAAAATTTAGATTTTTTTTGTTTATTTTTCCTTACTTTTTCAAAGTCACTGTGCATTTGCAATATGTTTTTTCACTATAGAATCATATTGCAAATGCACATGCAACTGGTCATCCCCCCCCAAAAATTTTAGATTTTTTTTGTTTATGTTTCCTTACTTTTTCAAAGTCACTGTGCATTTGCAATATGTTTTTTCACTATAGAATCATATTGCAAATGCACGTGCAACTGGTCACCCAAAAATAAAAATTTTGGATTTTTTTTGTTTATGTTTCCTTACTTTTTCAAAGTCACTGTGCATTTGCAATATGTTTCAATGGGCAGGTACCATCACGAATTTGTCATGCTCAAAATTTTTTAGATGTATTTTTTTTTGTTTCTTACTTTTTCAAAGTCACTGTGCATTTGCAATATGTTTTAAAGGGCAGGTACCATCACGAATTTGTCATGCTATAAAAATCTTGCAGGAATGTGAAATTGACTGGCCCGATGAACTCGGGATGGCTTTGCAGTGATTCTGGGTCATCTCAATCGCTCGTTTGGGTTGATTTCAGAATGTCGCTTTTGGTGATGTTTTTTCACTATAGGATCATATTGCAAATGTACAAGAGTCAAGTGGACAAGAGTCCATCAGTCAATTAGATATCATTCTGACCACCAAACTGATACAAACTGACACCAAACCCCCTTTTTCCAACTCGTTTAGTAGCCAACTATTACATACTTCAGAGCTGGCCCAAAATTCACAACCCCTTCGGTTCAAACCATAAAAAAACCATAAAACACGTAGTTACGTTCTAGCTGCGGGTCCATTTCTTATGTTATGTGTTGGCCTAGCTGAGGCGACCCCGAATCCCAAGTTTCGGCTCGATAGGTCATTTGGTGTCCGAGAAAAACCCTAATTGGTGCTGAAAATCCACTATTTTCCATGACTTGCTACGGGGTCCTTGAATGAGCTATTGGACAGAAACGTTGGGGTCTGTCTATATGGGCCGAGACGTTTGCAATGCACCTAGTCTTGCGACTCTGGGACATTTCTAAATGTCGTCATTTTCGTGATGCAAAAATGAATTGAAGTTATTTCAAATGTACGAGGCTGTTTCTCGGTCCGAGAACCTTCTAGAGCCACGTAACTCACCACGCACCATCTACGGGAGGTCTAGAACAGGTTTCTAAAGTTTCGGAACTCTAGGTCCGACGGTTCTTTTTTAGCTCCAACAAAGCTAACTATTGGAGCCAGTGTCTGTCTCTACGCACCCCAATACGTCCCTCCTTCCAAGTTGTGTTTTAGTGTGATTTTTTTTTCCTTTGAATTTTTTTGGGAAAAATGACTGATTTACAGTTCATGGGGGTTGCCTAATCACACATATGAAGTTTTGGAAAGATCAGACTTTTTTAACCCTTCGAAACAGCCCCTAAGACACCAATTATGGCACTTCCGGTTGGCACAGGAAGTTATAAATCAACACATATCCTCATTGGGGTATGCTGTTACAGAATCCTGAGTTTTAAGTCCTTACGTTAAGAATTGACTGATCTACACAGGGTTGAATGCACTATGTCTATCAAACTGCATGCAGTGTATGGGTAAACACTTTTAGGGGCATTTTAACCACTTCCGGTTGGTCCAGGAAGCTTAGAATCAACACAGGTAGACCTCATAGTGGCCTGATGGACTGGTACCGAAGACAGGTTCATACGGCATTCATAACCCACATAGGCCTCAGGTTGAAATTAGGGGTGCAGGCAATGTATTCCTATGGGGAGAGATGACACTGTAATCTGTGAGATCAAAAAACACTGTTTTACTGTTAAGGGTTAATGCCACACGGTCAAGGTTAGGCTTGTTCAGATCGGGAGGACCTTAGGAACATTCATGTGGTGCAATTTTTCTTCTCACTCTAACGGTTCTCTCACTGTCACCCAAAAGCAAATGACATTGTGGTGCAGGCTTCATTTTGGGCCTACTATTCTAATGCTCGCTGCGCCTAGACCGAGCGAGCTACGGTCAAGCGGGATATCTCGCTGAACTCGGTACGGCCTAGGGATTATGGTAATGCCATTTCCTGCTCTCTGTGTCTTTAAGCACCGCACTTTATCACTCCATCCTTCCTGTGTGTGTGTGAGGGAGCTTTTCTTTGACATCTGTTGGGATTAATGACTGATTTACAGTTCAGAAGGGTTACCTAGTCACACATATGAAGTTTTGGAGAGATGTGACTTTTTTAACCCTTCGAAACAGAGAGTGTGACCCAATTAAAGGCACTTCCGGTTGGCACAGGAAGCTATAAGTAAACACATGTCTTGATTTACATAGCCACTTACAGAATCCCGAGTTTTAAGTCTTTACGTTAAGAATTGACTGATCTACACAGGGTTGAATGCACTATGTCCATCAAACTGCAGGCAGTGTATGGGTAAACACTTTTAGGGGCATTTTAACCACTTCCGGTTGCTCCAGGAAGCTTAGATTCGACACAGGTAGATCTCATAGTGGCCTGATGGACTGGTACCGAAGACAGGTTCATACGGCATTCATAACCCATATAGGCTTCAGGTTGAATTTTGTGGTGCAGGCTATGTATTCCTATGGGGAGAGATGTCACTGTAATCTGTGAGATCAAAAAACCCTGTTTTACTGTGAAGGGTTAATGCCACACGGTCAAGGTTAGGCTTGTTCAGATCGGGAGGACCTTAGGAACATTCATGTGGTGGAATTGTGCTTCTCACCCTAACGGTTCTCTCACTGCCACCCAAAATCAAATGACATTGTGGTGCAGGCTTCATTTTGGGCCTTCTTTTTTTCAAGTTTGCTGCACTCAGAACGAGCTACGGTCAAGCGGGGCGTCTCCTTGAACTCGGCACAGTCTGGAGACTATGGTGATGCCATTTTTTGTGTTGATTTCAGAATGCCATTTTGGTGATGGTCCCTCTCCGTTTAAACATATTGCAAATGTACAAAAGTCAACTAGCAAGTCAGTGTCCATCAGTCAATTAGATGTCATTATGACACCAAATGGATATCAATTGACACCAAACCCACTTTTTCCTACTCATTTAGTAGCCAACTATCACATATGTCAGAGCAGTCCCATAATTCACAGCGCCTTCGGTTTAAAACATAATAAAAAGGTAAAACACATAGTTACGTTCTAGCTGCGGGTCCAGTTCGGACATTATGTGAAGGCCTATGTGAGGCGACCCCGAATCCCGAGTTTCGGCTCGATAGGTCATTTGGTGTCCGAGAAAAACCCTAATTGGTGCTGAAAATCCACTTTTTTCCATGCCTTGCTACGGGGTCCTTGAACGAGCTATCGGACAGACACGTCGGAGTCCGTCTCTATGGGCCGAGCCGGTTTCAATGCACCTAGCCTTGCGTCTCTGAGACTTTTCTAAACGTCGTCATTTTTGTAATGGTCAAAATGAATTGAAGGTATTGCAAATGTACGAGGCTGTTTCTCGGTCCGAGAACCTTCTAGAACCACCTAACTCACCACGCACTATCGACATGAGGCCTAGAACAGGATTGTAAAGTTTCGGAACTCTAGGTCCGACCGTTCTTTTTTAGCTCCAACAAAGCTAACTATTGCAGCCACTGTCTGTCTCTACGCACCCCAATACGTCCCTCCATCCAAGTTGTGTTTAGTGTGATTTTTTTTTCCTTTGATTTTTTTGGGGAAAAATGACTGATTTACAGTTCATGGGGGTTCCCTAATCACACATATTAAATTTTGGAGAGATCAGACTTTTTTAACCCTTCGAAACAGCACCTGAGACACCAATTATGGCACTTCCGGTTGGCACAGGAAGCTATAAATCAACACATATCCTCATTGGGGTATGTTGTTACAGAATCCTGAGTTTTAAGTCCTTACGTTAAGAACTGACTGATTTACACAGGGTTGAATGCACTATGTCTGTCAAACTGCAGGCAGGGTATGGGTAAACACTTTTAGGGGCATTTTAACCACTTCCGGTTGGTCCAGGAAGCTCAGAATCAACACAGGTAGACCTCATAGTGGCCTGATGGACTGGTACCGAAGACAGGTTCATACGGCATTCATAACCCATATAGACTTCAGGTTGAAATTAGGGGTGCAGGCAATGTATTCCTATGGGGAGAGATGACACTGCATTCTGTGAGATCAAAAAACACTGTTTTACTGTTAAGGGTTAATGCCACACGGTCAAGGTTAGGCTTGCACGGATCGGGAGGACCTTAGGAACATTCATGTGGTGTAATTTTTCTTCTCACCTAAACGGTTCTCTCACTGTCACCCAAAAGCAAATGACATTGTGGGGCAGGCTTCATTTTGGGCCTACTTTTCTAATGGTCGTTGCACTTACACCGAGCGAGCTACGGTCAAGGCGGATAGCTCGTTGAACTTAGCACAGTCTGGAGACTATGGTGATGCCATTTTTTGTGTTGATTTCAGAATGCCATTTTGGTGATGGTCCCTCTCTGTTTAAACATATTGCAAATGCACAAAAGTCAACTAGCAAGTCAGTGTCCATCAGTCAATTAGATGTCATTATGACACCAAACCCACTTTTTCCTACTCATTTAGAAGCCAACTATCACATATGTCAGAGCAGTCCCATAATTCACAGCGCCTTTAGTTTAAAACATAATAAAAAGGTAAAACACATAGTTACGTTCTAGCTGCGGGTCCAGTTCGGACATTATGTGAAGTCCTATGTGAGGCGACCCCGAATCCCGAGTTTCGGCTCGATAGGTCATTTGGCGTCCGAGAAAAACCCTAATTGGTGCTGAAAATCCACTATTTTCCATGCCTTCCTACGGGGTCCTTGAACGAGCTATCGGACAGAAACGTTGGGGTCCGTCTCTATGGGCCGAGCCGGTTTCAATGCACCTAGCCTTGCGTCTCTGAGACTTTTCTAAACGTCGTCATTTTCGTAATGGTCAAAATGAATTGAAGGTATTGCAAATGTACGAAGCTGTTTCTCGGTCCGAGAACCGTCTAGAGCCACGTAACTCACCACGCACCATCGACCGGAGGTCTAGAACAGGTTTCTAACGTTTCGGAACTCTAGGTCTGACGGTTCTTTTTTAGCTCCAACAAAGCTAACTATTGCAGCCACTGTCTGTCTCTACGCACCCCAATACGTCCCTCCATTCAAGTTGTGTTTTAGTGTGATTTTTTTTTCCTTTGATTTTTTTGGGGAAAAATGACTGATTTACAGTTCATGGGGGTTGCCTAATCACATATATGAAGTTTTGGACAGATCTGACTTTTTTAACCCTTCGAAACAGCCCCTGAGACACCATTTAAGGCACTTCCGGTTGGCACAGGAAGCTATAATTAACCACATATCCTCATTGGGGTATGCTTTTACAGAATCCTGAGTTTTAAGTCTTTACGTTAAGAACTGAGTTATTTACGGAGGGTTTAGTATGTGTGTGTTATTTCAGAAAATCATAGAAAATCACAGAAATGTCGCAGAGCTCCGCAGCACACTTTAAAAAGATTCGTATGAACACCCTGCAACTGGATCTGTAACCGTTGAAAAAAAAAAACGCCTATTTGTGACCATCACCAAGATGTCATTGTTCCGTTTCTCTTAAATGACGATAGATAAATGGCTGTTTTTTTTTTTATTGACACCGGAGGCTCCTTGACTTTGACCTGAAGTGGAAAAATAATTTCTCTATTTCCATTTAGGACCTTTAATCCCAGAAAAACGGCCATAACTCAAAAACCGTCGAGGCCTAGACGCCATCTTGTTCGGGGCCAACTGCCCATTATGCCAAACCTACGCTCACCGAGTTTCGGCTTCGAAATATTTTCCGTTTTCGAGATAAGGCCCCGTCGTGATTCGTGATGTTTTGCCAAATTGCCATATGATTCCGTATGCCCTCTTGTGGGAAATTCCGGGACAGCGGAAAAACGGTCAAAAACTTGTTTATTTTTTAAAACGGAAACCGAATGTCCGACAAAGTTCATTTGATGACTTCCCGGTAGGTCTGGCCCTACCGCACGGCCCGACGCCGACCGCGAATTTTACAAACGATTTCGGACGTCTAGTAAGGGACCGTACATTTGCAATATGGACTTTCTCACTGATCATACACGAAATGCCGAAATGTTCCCTTAATGTATGGAAGAAACCTAGAGAGGTACCAGGCTATGTGGGGTGGCCAGTCCTCTTCTGGCTGTGCCGGGTGCAGAACATGGCCAAGATGTTCAAATGTTCATAAATGACCAGCATGGTCGAATAATAATAAGGCAGAACAGTTGAAACTGGAGATGCAGCACGACCAGGTGGACTGGGGACAGCAAGGAGTCATCATGTCAGGTAGTCCTGGGGCATGGTCCTAGGGCTCAGGTCCTCTGAGAGAGAGAAAGAAAGAGAGAAGGAGAGAATTAGAGAACGCAAACTTAGATTCACACAGGACACCGAATAGGACAGGAGAAGTACTCCAGATATAACAAACTGACCCTAGCAACCCGACACATAAACTACTGCAGCATAAATACTGGAGGCTGAGAGTGGGTTAACTGCCTGTTCAGTGGCAGAACGACTGATCTCTACCTTGTCAGCTCGCGATTCAATCTTGTAACCTTTCGGTTACTGGCCCAACGCTTTAACCACTAGGCTACCTGCTCCAACCACTAGGCTACCTGCTCTAACCACTAGGCTACCTGCTCTAACCACTAGGCTAACTGCCTCTAACCACTAGGCTACCTGCTCTAACCACTAGGCTACCTGCTCTAACCACTAGGCTACCTGCCTCTAACCACTAGGCTACCTGCCTCTAACCACTAGGCTACCTGCCCTAACCACTAGGCTACCTGCTCCAACCACTAGGCTACCTGCTCTAACCACTAGGCTACCTGCTCCAACCACTAGGCTACCTGCCTCTAACCACTAGGCTACCTGCCTCTAACCACTAGGCTAGCTGCTCTAACCACTAGGATACCTGCTCTAACCACTAGGCTACCTGCTCTAACCACTAGGCTACCTGCTCTAAACACTAGGCTACCTGCTCTAACCACTAGGCTACCTGCTCTAACCACTAGGCTACCTGCCTCTAACCACTAGGCTACCTGCTCTAACCACTAGGCTACCTGCCTCTAACCACTAGGCTACCTGCTTTAACCACTAGGCTACCTGCTCTAACCACTAGGCTACCTGCCTCTAACCACTAGGCTACCTGCTCTAACCACTAGGCTACCTGCTCTAACCACAAGGCTACCTGCCTCTAACCACTAGGCTACCTGCCTCTAACCACTAGGCTACCTGCTCTAACCACTAGGCTACCTGCTCTAACCACTAGGCTACCTGCTACCTGCTCTAACCACTAGGCTACCTGCTCTAACCACTAGGCTACCTGCTCTAACCACTAGGCTACCTGCTCTAACCACTAGGCTACCTGCTCTAACCACTAGGCTACCTGCTCTAACCACTAGGCTACCTGCCTCTAACCACTAGGCTACCTGCTCTAACCACTAGGCTACCTGCCTCTAACCACTAGGCTACCTGCTCTAACCACTAGGCTACCTGCTCCAACCACTAGGCTACCTGCTCTAACCACTAGGCTACCTGCTCTAACCACTAGGCTACCTGCCTCTAACCACTAGGCTACTTGCTCTAACCACTAGGCTACCTGCTCTAACCACTAGGCTACCTGCTCTAACCACTAGGCTACCTGCCTCTAACCACTAGGCTACCTGCTCCAACCACTAGGCTACCTGCTCTAACCACTAGGCTACCTGCTCCAACCACTAGGCTACCTGCCTCTAACCACTAGGCTACCTGCCTCTAACCACTAGGCTACCTGCTCTAACCACTAGGCTACCTGCTCTAACCACTAGGCTACCTGCTCTAAACACTAGGCTACCTGCTCTAACCACTAGGCTACCTGCTCTAACCACTAGGCTACCTGCTCTAACCACTAGGCTACCTGCTTTAACCACTAGGCTACCTGCTCTAACCACTAGGCTACCTACTCTAACCACTAGGCTACCTGCTCTAACAACTAGGCTACCTGCTCTAACCACTAGGCTACCTGCTTTAACCACTAGGCTACCTGCTCTAACCACTAGGCTACCTGCTCTAACCACTAGGCTACCTGCCTCTAACCACTAGGCTACCTGCTCTAACCACTAGGCTACCTGCCTCTAACCACTAGGCTACCTGCTTTAACCACTAGGCTACCTGCTCTAACCACTAGGCTACCTGCCTCTAACCACTAGGCTACCTGCTCTAACCACTAGGCTACCTGCTCCAACCACTAGGCTACCTGCCTCTAACCACTAGGCTACCTGCCTCTAACCACTAGGCTACCTGCTCTAACCACTAGGCTACCTGCTCTAACCACTAGGCTACCTGCTACCTGCTCTAACCACTAGGCTACCTGCTCTAACCACTAGGCTACCTGCTCTAACCACTAGGCTACCTGCTCTAACCACTAGGCTACCTGCCTCTAACCACTAGGCTACCTGCTCTAACCACTAGGCTACCTGCCTCTAACCACTAGGCTACCTGCTCTAACCACTAGGCTACCTGCTCTAACCACTAGGCTACCTGCTCTAACCACTAGGCTACCTGCTCTAACCACTAGGCTACCTGCTCTAACCACTAGGCTACCTGCTCTAAACACTAGGCTACCTGCTCTAACCACTAGGCTACCTGCTCTAACCACTAGGCTACCTGCCTCTAACCACTAGGCTACCTGCTCTAACCACTAGGCTACCTGCTACCTGCTCTAACCACTAGGCTACCTGCTCTAACCACTAGGCTACCTGCTCTAACCACTAGGCTACCTGCCTCTAACCACTAGGCTACCTGCTCTAACCACTAGGCTACCTGCCTCTAACCACTAGGCTACCTGCTCTAACCACTAGGCTACCTGCTCTAACCACTAGGCTACCTGCTCTAACCACTAGGCTACCTGCTCTAAACACTAGGCTACCTGCTCTAACCACTAGGCTACCTGCTCTAACCACTAGGCTACCTGCTCTAACCACTAGGCTACCTGCTCTAACCACTAGGCTACCTGCCTCTAACCACTAGGCTACCTGCTCTAACCACTAGGCTACCTGCTCTAACCACTAGGCTACCTGCTCTAACCACTAGGCTACCTGCTCTAACCACTAGGCTACCTGCTCTAACCACTAGGCTACCTGCTCTAACCACTAGGCTACCTGCCTCTAACCACTAGGCTACCTGCTCTAACCACTAGGCTACCTGCTCTAACCACTAGGCTACCTGCTCTAACCACTAGGCTACCTGCCTCTAACCACTAGGCTACCTGCTCTAACCACTAGGCTACCTGCTCTAACCACTAGGCTACCTGCTCTAACCACTAGGCTACCTGCTCTAACCACTAGGCTACCTGCTCTAACCACTAGGCTACCTGCTCTAACCACTAGGCTACCTGCCTCTAACCACTAGGCTACCTGCTCTAACCACTAGGCTACCTGCTCTAACCACTAGGCTACCTGCCTCTAACCACTAGGCTACCTGCTCTAACCACTAGGCTACCTGCTCTAACCACTAGGCTACCCTGCCGCCGCCAATAACCTTGTTATTGTTATTTTATTGTGTAACTTTTTATTTTGTTTTAATTTTATTTATTTTTATTTATTTATTATATTTTGTAACTATTTTTTCTTAAAATGGCATTGTTGGTTAAGGGCTTATTAGTAAACATTTCACGGTAAGGTCTGTATAGCAGATCGGCTAGGTATACAGCGCATGTCACAAATAACATTTGATTTGATCTCTGTCTGTCTCTGTTTCTGTCTGTCTCTGTTTCTGTCTGTGTCTGTGTCTCTGTCTCTATCTGTGTCTCTGTCTGTCTCTGTTTCTGTCTGTCTCTGTTTCTGTCTGTGTCTCTGTCTCTATCTGTGTCTCTGTCTGTCTCTGTTTCTGTCTGTCTCTGTTTCTGTCTGTGTCTCTGTCTGTGTCTCTGTCTCTATCTGTGTCTCTGTCTGTCTCTGTTTCTGTCTGTCTCTGTTTCTGTCTCTATCTGTGTCTCTGTCTCTATCTGTGTCTCTGTCTGTCTGTGTCTCTGTCTCTATCTGTGTCTCTGTCTGTCTCTGTTTCTGTCTGTCTCTGTTTCTGTCTCTATCTGTGTCTCTGTCTGTCTGTGTCTCTGTCTCTATCTGTGTCTCTGTCTGTCTGTGTCTCTGTCTCTATCTGTGTCTCTGTCTGTCTGTGTCTCTGTCTCTATCTGTGTCTCTGTCTGTCTGTGTCTCTGTCTGTCTGTGTCTCTATCTGTGTCTTTCTGTCTGTGTCTCTGTCTCTATCTGTGTCTCTGTCTGTCTGTGTCTCTGTCTCTCTCTCTATCTGTGTCTCTGTCTCTGTGTGTGTCTATTTGTGTCTCTATATCTGTGTGTGTCTATCTGTGTCTCTATCTATGTGTGTGTCCCTATCTCTGTCTCTATCTCTGTGTGTGTGTGTATCTCTGTGTGTCCCTATATCTGTGTCTATCTCTGTGTGTCTCTGTGTGTCTCTATCTCTGTCTCTCTCTGTGTCTCTATCTCTGTGTGCATCTCAACAGTCTAAAGTTGTTTCCTCTCGTCGTCTCCTCTCCTAGTTGTCTATCCTTGTTTCCTCTCCTTGTCTCCTCTTCTCCTCCCCTCTATAAAGACTCGCCACTCCAGACTTCAGAATCAAATCACTTTTATTATTAAACCAAGAGAAACCATAGAAACCAATAAACTACTCTTGATTGGTTCAGTCCTCTGACTTTACAGCTCGTCTTTAGACGTCTCATTGGCTGGCGGTGGCGATGACTCATCAGTGACCTGTCAGAAGGAGAGAGGGGATTGGTCAAGAGAGCTGGAGTGGGAGGGGTTTGTATTAACAGTGACAGGGGATTGGTCAGAAGAGCTTAGAGTGGGAGGGGTTTGCATAATAAGTCAGGTAAGTTCAACTTCACCTCCTCTTCATCATCCTCATCCTCCTCTTCCACCTTCGGAAGCTGTCCTCCATTGTCCAGGAACATAGCAAACGTCTCCAAGTCTCTGGTCCCACTGTACTCTACCTCCTACACACACACACACACACACACACACACACACACACAGAGAGAGAGACAGAGGGTATTGTTATAGTAGACAGACTTTCAGGTGTGACTGGTTTTTATCATGATGCCTGACTGTTCAAATCTCTTCCTCATTGCTCTCCAACACACACACACACACACACACACACACACACACACACACACACACACACACACACACACACACACACACACACACACACACACACACACACACACACACACACACACACACGGTGTAGTTTGTGATAGAGGTGTGACAGTGTAGTCTTTCTATCCTTCTGATAGATTGTGTGTGACTCCCTCCAGGGTCAGAGGTTAAGGGTTAAAGGTTACCTTGCTGTCTTCTCCAGCAGGGTAGTATCGTAGCGTAGGGAAGCCAGACACAGACACTCCCTCTACCTCGTTTGTTTAGGGTCAGAGGTTAAGGTTAAGGTCAGAGGTTAAGGGTTAAAGGTTACCTTGCTGTCTTCTCCAGCAGGGTAGTATCGTAGTGTAGGGAAGCCAGACACAGACACGCCCTCTACCTCGTTTGTTTAGGGTCAGAGGTTTAGGTTAAGGTCAGAGGTTAAAGGTTACCTTGCTGTCTTCTCCAGCATGGTAGTATTGTAGTGTAGGGAAGCCAGACACAGACACTCCCTCTACCTCGTTTGTTTAGGGTCAGAGGTTAAGGTTAAGGTCAGACGTTAAGGGTTAAAGGTTACCTTGCTGTCTTCTCCAGCAGGGTAGTATCGTAGTGTAGGGAAGCCAGACACAGACACTCCCTCCACCTCATTGGTCGTGGCGTCAATCTTGGCAATGATGATGTCATCCCGGTCAGCGTACTTCTCTGCCAACATCTCCCAGACTGGTGCCAGCTCCTTACAGTGACCACACCATGGGGCATCTACACACAGGCACACTATCTTTAGCTAACGTTCGCTAGCTAGTTAGGGTTTGGGTTACTTCTCTGCCAGCTTCTCCCAGACAGGAGCCAGCTCCTTACAGTGACCAATGGGGCATCTACACACACACTATCTTTAGCTAACGTTCACTAGCTAGCTCAATTTACACTTAGCTAGCTACTAGCGACAGGTAACTGGCTAAATAGAGGAAACACCACTAGCGACAGGTAACTGGCTAAATAGAGGAAACACCAAGATGGTGTCTTAATAAGTCTTCACCACGACGACCAGCCAAACAGCTTCACCTCAGATTCTACAGGTGTCTGGAACTCTCTCGGAGGGATGCGACACCATTCTTCCACAATAAAGACGACCAGCCAAACAGCTTCACCTCAGATTCTACAGGTGTCTGGAACTCTGTCGGAGGGATGCGACACCATTCTTCCACAATAAAGACGACCAGCCAAACAGCTTCACCTCAGATTCTACAGGTGTCTGGAACTCTGTCGGAGGGATGCGACACCATTCTTCCACAATAAAGACGACCAGCCAAACAGCTTCACCTCAGATTCTACAGGTGTCTGGAACTCTGTCGGAGGGATGCGACACCATTCTTCCACAATAAAGACGACCAGCCAAACAGCTTCACCTCAGATTCTACAGGTGTCTGGAACTCTGTCGGAGGGATGCGACACCATTCTTCCACAATAAAGACGACCAGCCAAACAGCTTCACCTCAGATTCTACAGGTGTCTGGAACTCTGTCGGAGGGATGCGACACCATTCTTCCACAATAAAGACGACCAGCCAAACAGCTTCACCTCAGATTCTACAGGTGTCTGGAACTCTGTCGGAGGGATGCGACACCATTCTTCCACAATAAAGACGACCAGCCAAACAGCTTCACCTCAGATTCTACAGGTGTCTGGAACTCTGTCGGAGGGATGCGACACCATTCTTCCACAATAAAGACGACCAGCCAAACAGCTTCACCTCGGATTCTACAGGTGTCTGGAACTCTGTCGGAGGGATGCGACACCATTCTTCCACAATAAAGACGACCAGCCAAACAGCTTCACCTCGGATTCTACAGGTGTCTGGAACTCTGTCGGAGGGATGCGACACCATTCTTCCACAATAAAGACGACCAGCCAAACAGCTTCACCTCGGATTCTAAAGGTGTCTGGAACTCTGTCGGAGGGATGCGACACCATTCTTCCACAATAAAGACGACCAGCCAAACAGCTTCATCTCGGATTCTACAGGTGTCTGGAACTCTGTCGGAGGGAATGCGACACCATTCTTCCACAATAAAGACGACCAGCCAAACAGCTTCACCTCGGATTCTACAGGTGTCTGGAACTCTGTCGGAGGGATGCGACACAATTTTTCCACAATAAAGACGACCAGCCAAACAGCTTCACCTCGGATTCTACAGGTGTCTGGAACTCTGTCGGAGGGATGCGACACCATTCTTGCACAATAAAGACGACCAGCCAAACAGCTTCACCTCGGATTCTACAGGTGTCTGGAACTCTGTCGGAGGGATGCGACACCATTCTTCCACAATAAAGACGACCAGCCAAACAGCTTCACCTCGGATTCTACAGGTGTCTGGAACTCTGTCGGAGGGATGCGACACCATTCTTCCACAATAAAGACGACCAGCCAAACAGCTTCACCTCGGATTCTACAGGTGTCTGGAACTCTGTCTGAGGGATGCGACACCATTCTTCCACAATAAAGAGGTTATTTTGTTGACGTTGGAAAACGCTGACTCCGCCCTTCCAGAACCGTAAGTGTTCAATTGGGTTGAGCTCTGGTGACTGAGACGGCCATGGCATATGGTTTACATCATAGAGCGACCACTCATACCCTGTGGATGGGGGCAGTGTCATCCTATGGGAGCAGAGCTATGGTGGCCAAAATAATGGCCTGCCGAGCATTCTTATACGTGACCCTAAACATGATGGGATGTTAATTGCTTAATTAACTCAGGAACCACACCTGCACACCTGCTTTCAATAAACTTTGTATCCCTCATTTACTCAAGTGCTTCCTTTATTTTAGCAGTAATCTGTAGTACAGAGAGGATTTATTATGCCACGCCTTGGAAGTTGAACTGCTGATGATTGATACAGGAATAGTTGACTTACAGAACTCTACGAAGACATTCTTGTTGTTGTCGAGGGCGACAGCCTCAAAGTTCTTCCCGACCAGAACTTTAACGTGTCCTTTATCCCAGTCCTCTGGTACCTCCTCGCTCAGCAGGTGAGACTGTAACCACAACACACAGTTATCCTCTAACCCCTGACTTCTAACCCATAACCTCTCATCTCTAACCCTTGACCACTAATCTCTAACCTCTAACCCCTGACCTCTAACCCATAACCTCTCATCTCTAATCCTTGACCACTAATCTCTGATCTCTAACCCCTGACCTCTAACCTTAAACTCCTGACCCCTAACCCCTGACCCTTATGCCAGTCCTCAGGTACATCCTCACTGAGAAAGTGGGCCTGGAACCATAACAAACAGTTAGACCCTAATCCTGACCTCTAAACTTTACACCCTGTGTGGCTGTAGGGGTATACGTGTGAACTGGTTGGCTGGCTATAGGCTATAGTGGTGGGAGTATTGTGATTGGCTAGCTCTAGTAGTAGGGGTGATGTGACTGGCTAGCTCTAGTAGTAGGAGTGATGTTATTGGCTAGCTCTAGTAGTAGAAGTGATGTGATTGGCTAAGTCTAGTAGTAGGAGTGATGTGATTGGCTAAGTCTAGTAGTAGGGGTGATGTGATTGGCTAAGTCTAGTAGTAGGAGTGATGTGAATGGCTAGCTCTAGTATTAGGGGTGATGTGATACGTTGGCAGTATGGTCAGGAGTGATGTGATTGGCTAAGTCTAGTAGTAGGTGTTATGTGATTAGTTAGCGCTAGCAGTAGGAGTGATGTGATTGGTTGGGTGGGTGGTTGATTACCTTCACGGTTCCGTCCAGAACTCCCTGACAGAACGTTTGGAGCGTGGCGGCCGTTATCTGCCCAATCAGAGCGTACTTTTTGGTGGTGTCGGTGTTGATGATGCGTACAGCGGGGGCGTCGCCCTCGGAAAGACCGAAGTACTTCAGGACATGACTGACTGGTCCCGTTACATCTATAATGATGAACAATACCTACACACACACACACACACACACACACACACACACACACACACACACACACACACACACACACACACACACACACACACACACACACTCACACACACACACACACACTTGTCAATGCCCATACCAACGAAAACCTTGAAAAACCATGACAATCTGCTGCTGAACAATGTACTGCATATAGTAGTGTGTAGTAGTATACTGCATATGTAGTAGTAGTATACTGCATATAGTAGTGTGTAGTAGTATACTGCATATGTAGTAGTAGTATACTGCATATAGTAGTGTGTAGTAGTAGTATACTGTATATAGTAGTGTGTAGTAGTAGTATACTGTATATAGTAGTGTGTAGTAGTAGTATACTGTATATAGTAGTGTGTAGTAGTAGTATACTGTATATAGTAGTGTGTAGTAGTAGTATACTGTATATAGTAGTAGTATAATGTTTATATTTTTTTACATTTTTTATTTCACCTTTGATTAACCAGGTAGGGAACAAGTTCTCATTTGCAACTGCGACCTGGCCAAGATAAAGCGTAACAATTCGACACATACAACAACACAGAGATACACATGGAATAAACAAAACATACAGTCAATAATACAGTAGAACAAAAGAAAACAAAAAGTCTATATACAGTGAGTGCAAATGAGGTAAGATAAGGAAATAAATAGACCATGGTGGCAAAATAATTACAATATAGCAATTAAACACTGGAATGGTAGATCGGCAGAAGATGAATGTGCAAGTAGAGATACTGGGGTGCAAAGGAGCAAAATAAATAAATAAATATGGGGATGATAGATGGGCTGTGTACAGGTGCAGTGATCTGTGAGCTGCTCTGACAGCTGGTGCTTAAAGTTAGTGAGGGAGATGTGAGTCTCCAGCTTCAGAGATTTTTGCAATTCGTTCCAGTCATTGGCAGCAGAGAACTGGAAGGAAAGACGACCAAATGAGGAATTGGCTTTGGGAGTGACCAGTGAGATATACCTGCTGTAGTGCGTGCTACGAGTGGGTGCTGCTATGGTGACCAGTAAGCTGAGATAAGGCGGGGCTTTACCTAGCAGAGACTTGTAGATAACCTGTAGCCAGTGGATTTGGCGACGAGTATGAAGCGAGGGCCAACCAACGAGAGCGTACAGGTCGCAATGGTGGGTAGTGTATGGGGCTTTGGTGACAAAACGGATGGCACTGGGATAGACTACATCCAGTTTGTTGAGTGTTGGAGGCTATTTTATAGATGACATCACCGAAGTCGAGGATCGTTAGGATGGTCAGTTTTACGAGGGTATGTTTGGCAGCATGAGTGAAGGATGCTTTGTTGCGATATAGGAAGCCGATTCTAGATTTAATTCTGGATGCTTAATGTGAGTCTGGAAGGAGAGTTTACAGTCTAACCAGACACCCAGGTATTTGTAGTTGTCCACGTATTCTAAGTCAGAGCCGTCCAGAGTAGTGATGCTGGACGGGCGAGCAGGTGCGGGCAGTGATCGATTGAATAGCATGCATTTTAGTTTTACTTGCGTTTAACTTCTTGACCATACTTGAGACGCAGACGTCCCAAGTATGCACCTGGAAATGCAAATGCGCTACGCTAAATGCTAAATGTACTCGTTACAACTCAATCTTTGATCAAAATTCACAAGCAGGGTATTGAATTAAAGCTACACTCGTTGTGAACCTAGCCAGCAAGTCAGATTTTTAAAATGCTTTTCGGCGAAAGCATGAGAAGCTATTATCTGATAGCATGCACCCCCCAAAATGCCAGCACGACACGTAAACAACAGATTTTGCGGTAGCCGGCGCTACCCAAAACGCAGAAATAAAATATAAAACATTCATTACCTTTGACGAGCTTCTTTCTTGGCACTCCTATATGCCCCATAAACATCACTATTGGGTCTTTTTTTCGTTTAAATCGGTCCATATATACCCAAAATAGCTTTGTATGGAAGCTGTGTCATTCAGAAAAAAACATCGTTTTTAAACGCTGCGTAATTTTTTAAAATTAAAAAAGTCGACGATAAACTTTCACAAAACACTTCGAAATCCTTTTGTAATCCAACTTTAGGTATTAGTAAACGTTTATAATCTATCAAAATGATTACAGGGCAATGTATTTTCAATAGGTCTTCGCTTGCAAATCAATGGCTGCTAATGTCTTCATCAACAACATCCGGGTGAAGACTGGGAAAATGGATGCCAGATAGATGGATTTTCCAACAATTAATTCAATTGAAAATGACGACAATGGCGACATCGTGTGGAATTTGTATGAATTGCAGGCAGGTCGATATTTGTTCTCTTTTAACAACTCGTGGAAGTGACTTATGGAAATTATTTTTAGCTTTCAGAGAGCAGTTTTTCTTGCGTTTTTCAATGAAACACACGATCTGTTATAGTCACAGCCGTGATTTAACCAGTTTTATAAACTTCAGAGTGTTTTCTATCCACACATGCTAATCATATGCATATACTATATTCCTGGCATGAGTAGCAGGACGCTGAAAAGTTGCGCGATTTTTAACAGAATGTTCGAAAAAGGAGGGGGTAGAAGTAAGAGGTTTTAAGAGCAGTTGGAGGCCACGGAAGGAGAGTTGTATGGCATTGAAGCTCGTCTGGAGGTTAGGTTAACACAGTGTCCAAGGAGGGGCCAGAAGTATACAGAATGGTGTCGTCTGCGTAGAGGTGAATCAGAGAATCACCAGCAGCAAGAGCAACATCATTGATATATACAGAAAAGAGAGTCGGCCCGAGAACTGAACCCTGTGGCACACCCATACAGACTGTCAGAGGTCCGGACAACAGGCCCTCCGATTTGACACATTGAACTCTATCAGAGAAGTAGTTGGTAAACTAGGCGAGGCAATCATTTGAGAAACCAAGGCTGTCGAGTCTGCCAATAAGAATGTGGTGATTGACAGAGTCGAAAGCCTTGGCCAGGTCGATGAATACGGCTGCACAGTAATGTCTCTTATCAATGGGGGTTATGATGTCGTTTAGAACCTTGAGCGTGGCTGAGGTGCACCATGACCAGCTCTGAAACCAGATTGCATAGCGGAGAAGGTATGGTGGGATTCTAAATGGTCGGTGATCTGTTTGCTGGTTCCCCTCTTTCCACTGGGATTCTCTGCCTCTAAACCTATTACAGGGGCTGAGTCACTGGCTTACTGGGGCTCTCTCATGCCGTCCCTGGAGGAGGTGAGTCACCTGAGTGGGTTGATTCACTGATGTGGTCATCCTGTCTGGGTTGGCGCCCCCCCTCCTTGTGTTGTGCCGTGGCGGAGGTCTTTGTGGGCTATACTCAGCCTTGTCTCAGGATGGTAGGTTGGTGGTTGAAGATATCCCTCTAGTGGTGTGGGGGCTGTGCTTTGGCAAAGTGGGTGGGGTTATATCCTTCCTGTTTGGCCCTGTCCGGGGGTGTCCTCGGATGGGGCCACAGTGTCTCCTGACCCCTCCTGTCTCAGCCTCCAGTATTTATGCTGCAGTAGTTTGTGTCGGGGGGCTAGGGTCAGTTTGTTATATCTGGAGTACTTCTCCTGTCCTATTCGGTGTCCTGTGTGAATCTAAGTGTGCGTTCTCTAATTCTCTCCTTCTCTCTTTCTTTCTCTCTCTCGGAGGACCTGAGCCCTAGGACCATGCCCCAGGACTACCTGACATGATGACTCCTTGCTGTCCCCAGTCCACCTGGTCGTGCTGCTGCTCCAGTTTCAACTGTTCTGCCTTATTATTATTCGACCATGCTGGTCATTTATGAACATTTGAACATCTTGGCCATGTTCTGTTATAATCTCCACCCGGCACAGCCAGAAGAGGACTGGCCACCCCACATAGCCTGGTTCCTCTCTAGGTTTCTTCCTAGGTTTTGGCCTTTCTAGGGAGTTTTTCCTAGCCACCGTGCTTCTACACCTGCATTGCTTGCTGTTTGGGGTTTTAGGCTGGGTTTCTGTACAGCACTTTGAGATATCAGCTGATGTACGAAGGGCTATATAAAATAAATTTGATTTGAAATTTGATTTGATTTGTTAACATGGCTTTCGAAGACCTTAGAAAGGCAGGGTAGGATAGATATAGGTCTGTAGCAGTTTGGGTCTAGAGTGTCACCCCTTTTGAAGAGGGGGATGACCGCGGCAGCTTTCTTTTCTTTGGGAATCTCAGACGATACGAAAGAGAGGTTGAACAGCCTAGTAATAGGGGTTGCAACAATTTCGGCAGATAATTTTAGAAAGAGAGGGTCCAGATTGTCTAGCCCGGCTGATTTGTAGGGGTCCAGATTTTGCAGCTCTTTCAAAACATCAGCTATCTGGATTTGGGTAAAGGAGAAATGGTGGGGGCTTTGGCGGGTTGCTGTGGAGGGTGCCGGGCAGTTGACCGGGGTAGGGGTAGCCAAGTGGAAAGCATGGCCAGCCGTAATGCTTATGGCCAGCCGAAATGCTTATTGAAATTCTCAATTATAGTGGATTTATCGGTGGTGACAGCCTTAAAAAACCACTGCCAGCGGTCATCAATTGTAAAAAGCCTTGCCTTTTCTAACTGCCTGTGTATATTTGTTCCTAACTTCCTTGAAAAGTTGTATATCACGGGGGCTATTCGATGCTAATGCAGAATGCCACAGGATGTTTTTGTGCTGGTCAAGGGCAGACAGGTCTGGAGTGAACCAAGGACTATATCTGTTCCTGGTTCTACATTTTTTGGGAGGGGCATGCTTATTTAAGATGGTGAGGAAGGCATTTTTTTTAAATAACCAGGCATCCTCTACTGACAGGATGAGATCAATATCCTTCCAGGATACCCCGGCCAGGTCGATTAGAAAGGCCTGCTCGCTGAAGTGTTTCAGGGAGCGTTTGACAGTGATGAGTGGAGGTCGTTTGACCGCTAACCCATTACGGATGCAGGCAATGAGGCAGTGATCGCTGAGATCCTGGTTGAAGACAGCAGAGGTGTATTTAGAGGGCAAGTTGGTTAGGATGATATCTATGAGGGTGCCCGTGTTTACGGCTTTGGGGAGGTACCTGGTAGGTTAATTGATCATTTGTGTGAGATTGAGGGCATCAAGCTTAGATTGTAGGATGGCTGGGGTGTTAAGCATGTTCCAGTTTAGGTCGCCTAGCAGCACGAGCTCTGAAGATAGATGGGGGGCAATCAGTTCACATATGGTGTCCAGAGCACAGCTGGGGGCAGAGGGTGGTCTATAGCAGGAAGCAACAGTGCGAGACTTGTTTTTAGAGAGGTGGATTTTTAAAAGTAGAACTTCAAATTGTTTGGGTACAGACCTGGATAGTAGGACAGAACTCTGCAGGCTATCTTTGCAGTAGATTGCAACACCGCCCCCTTTGGCAGTTCTATCTTGTCTGAAAATGTTGTAGTTAGGGAAGAAAATTTCAGAATTTTTGGTGGTCTTCCTAAGCCAGGATTCAGACACAGCTAGAACATCCGGGTTGGCAGAGTGTGCTAAAGCAGTGAATAAAACAAACTTAGGGAGGAGGCTTCTAATGTTAACATGCATGAAACCAAGGCTTTTACGGTTACAGAAGTCATCAAAAGCCTGGGGAATAGGAGTGGAGCTAGGCACTGCAGGGCCTGGATTCACCTCTACATCACCAGAGGAAAAGAGGAGAAGTAGGATAAGGTTTCTAGGCGCGATAAAATAGCTTCAAGGTATAAAGTACAGACAAAGGTATCGTCATCTGCTCATCTATCACTCCAGTGTTAATCTGCTAAAATGTAATT
>NC_092159.1:2363862-2448862 GCF_045791955.1 Oncorhynchus clarkii lewisi | reverse complement strand
AGGGTGAATAGATACGGTTTGTTTCGATGCGATACGACTCGATAACATTTGGTTAGATTAGAGGGTGAATAGATACGGTTTGTTTCAATGCGATACGACTCGATAACATTTGGTTAGATTAGAGGGTGAATAGATACGGTTTGTTTCGATGTGATACGACTCGATAACATTTGGCTAGATTAGAGGGTGAATAGATACGGTTTGTTTCGATGAGATACGACTCGATAACATTTGGTTAGATTAGAGGATGAATAGGTACGGTTTGTTTCGATGTGATACGACTCGATAACATTTGGTTAGATTAGAGGGTGAATAGATACGGTTTGTTTCGATGTGATACGACTCGATAACATTTGGTTAGATTAGAGGGTGAATAGATACGGTTTGTTTCGATGTGATACGACTCGATAACATTTGGTTAGATTAGAGGGTGAATAGATACGGTTTGTTTCGATGTGATACGACTCGATAACATTTGGTTAGATTAGAGGGTGAATAGATACGGTTTGTTTCGATGTGATACGACTCGATAACATTTGGTTAGATTAGAGGGTGAATAGATACGGTTTGTTTCGATGTGATACGACTCGATAACATTTGGTTAGATTAGAGGGTGAATAGGTACGGTTTGTTTTGATGCGATACGACGCGATAACATTTGGTTAGATTAGAGGGTGAATAGATACGGTTTGTTTCGATGTGATACGACTCGATAACATTTGGCTAGATTAGAGGGTGAATAGATACGGTTTGTTTCGATGTGATACGACTCGATAACATTTGGTTAGATTAGAGGGTGAATAGATACGGTTTGTTTCGATGTGATACGACTCGATAACATTTGGTTAGATTAGAGGGTGAATAGGTACGGTTTGTTTCGATGTGATACGACTCGATAACATTTGGTTAGATTAGAGGGTGAATAGGTACGGTTTGTTTCGATGTGATACGACTCGATAACATTTGGTTAGATTAGAGGGTGAATAGATACGGTTTGTTTCGATGCGATACGACTCGATAACATTTGGCTAGATTAGAGGATGAATAGATACGGTTTGTTTCGATTCGATACGACTCGATAACATTTGGTTAGATTAGAGGGTGAATAGGTACGGTTTGTTTCGATGTGATACGACTCGATGACATTTGGTTAGATTAGAGGATGAATAGGTACGGTTTGTTTCGATGTGATACGACTCGATAACATTTGGTTAGATTAGAGGGTGAATAGATACGGTTTGTTTCGATGCGATACGACTCGATAACATTTGGTTAGATTAGAGGGTGAATAGATACGGTTTGTTTCGATGTGATACGACTCGATAACATTTGGTTAGATTAGAGGATGAATAGATACGGTTTGTTTCGATACGATACGACTCGATAACATTTGGTTAGATTAGAGGATGAATAGATACGGTTTGTTTCGATGTGATACGACTCGATAACATTTGGTTAGATTAGAGGGTGAATAGATACGGTTTGTTTCGATGTGATACGACTCGATAACATTTGGTTAGATTAGAGGGTGAATAGGTACGGTTTGTTTCGATGTGATACGACTCGATAACATTTGGTTAGATTAGAGGGTGAATAGGTACGGTTTGTTTCGATGTGATACGACTCGATAACATTTGGTTAGATTAGAGGGTGAATAGATACGGTTTGTTTCGATGTGATACGACTCGATAACATTTGGTTAGATTAGAGGATGAATAGGTACGGTTTGTTTCGATGCGATACGACTCGATAACATTTGGTTAGATTAGAGGATGAATCGATACGGTTTGTTTCGATGCGATACGACGCGATAACATTTGGTTAGATTAGAGGGTGAAAAGATACGGTTTGTTTCGATGTGATACGACTCGATAACATTTGGTTAGATTAGAGGGTGAATAGATACGGTTTGTTTCGATGCGATACGACTCGATAACATTTGGTTAGATTAGAGGGTGAATAGATACGGTTTGTTTCGATGCGATACGACTCGATAACATTTGGTTAGATTAGAGGGTGAATAGATACGGTTTGTTTCGATGTGATACGACTCGATAACATTTGGTTAGATTAGAGGGTGAATAGGTACGGTTTGTTTCGATGTGATACGACTCGATAACATTTGGTTAGATTAGAGGGTGAATAGATACGGTTTGTTTCGATGTGATACGACTCGATAACATTTGGTTAGATTAGAGGGTGAATAGATACGGTTTGTTTCGATGCGATACGACTCGATAACATTTGGTTAGATTAGAGGATGAATCGATACGGTTTGTTTCGATGCGATACGACTCGATAACATTTGGTTAGATTAGAGGATGAATAGGTACGGTTTGTTTCGATGTGATACGACTCGATGCACTAACATTTGGTTAGATTAGAGGGTGAATAGATACGGTTTGTTTCGATGCGATACGACTCGATAACATTTGGTTAGATTAGAGGATGAATAGGTACGGTTTGTTTCGAGGCGATACGACTCGATAACATTTGGTTATATTAGAGGATGAATAGATACGGTTTGTTTCGATGCGATACGACTCGATAACATTTGGTTAGATTAGAGGGTGAATAGATACGGTTTGTTTCGATGTGATACGACTCGATAACATTTGGTTAGATTAGAGGGTGAATAGATACGGTTTGTTTCGATGTGATACGTCTCGATAACATTTGGTTAGATTAGAGGATGAATCGATACGGTTTGTTTCGATGTGATACGACTCGATAACATTTGGTTAGATTAGAGGATGAATCGATACGGTTTGTTTCGATGTGATACGACTCGATAACATTTGGTTAGATTAGAGGATGAATAGATACGGTTTGTTTCGATGTGATACGACTCGATAACATTTGGTTAGATTAGAGGGTGAATAGATACGGTTTGTTTCGATGTGATACGACTCGATAACATTTGGTTAGATTAGAGGATGAATCGATACGGTTTGTTTCGATGTGATACGACTCGATAACATTTGGTTAGATTAGAGGATGAATCGATACGGTTTGTTTCGATGTGATACGACTCGATAACATTTGGTTAGATTAGAGGGTGAATAGATACGGTTTGTTTCGATACGATACGACTCGATGCACTAACATTTGGTTAGATTAGAGGGTGAATAGATACGGTTTGTTTCGATGTGATACGTCTCGATAACATTTGGTTAGATTAGAGGGTGAATAGATACGGTTTGTTTCGATGCGATACGACTCGATGCACTAACATTTGGTTAGATTAGAGGGTGAATAGATACGGTTTGTTTCGATGCGATACGACTCGATAACATTTGGTTAGATTAGAGGATGAATAGGTACAGTTTGTTTCGATGCGATACGACTCGATAACATTTGGTTAGATTAGAGGATGAATAGATACGGTTTGTTTCAATGCGATACGACTCGATAACATTTGGTTAGATTAGAGGATGAATAGATACGGTTTGTTTCGATGTGATACGACTCGATAACATTTGGTTAGATTAGAGGATGAATCGATACGGTTTGTTTCGATGCGATACGACTCGATGCACTAACATTTGGTTAGATTAGAGGATGAATAGATACGGTTTGTTTTGAGGCGATACGACTCGATAACATTTGGTTATATTAGAGGATGAATAGATACGGTTTGTTTCGATGCGATACGACTCGATAACATTTGGTTAGATTAGAGGGTGAATAGATACGGTTTGTTTCGATGTGATACGACTCGATAACATTTGGTTAGATTAGAGGGTGAATAGATACGGTTTGTTTCGATGTGATACGTCTCGATAACATTTGGTTAGATTAGAGGATGAATCGATACGGTTTGTTTCGATGTGATACGACTCGATAACATTTGGTTAGATTAGAGGATGAATCGTTACGGTTTGTTTCGATGTGATACGACTCGATAACATTTGGTTAGATTAGAGGATGAATAGATACGGTTTGTTTCGATGTGATACGACTCGATAACATTTGGTTAGATTAGAGGGTGAATAGATACGGTTTGTTTCGATGTGATACGACTCGATAACATTTGGTTAGATTAGAGGATGAATCGATACGGTTTGTTTCGATGTGATACGACTCGATAACATTTGGTTAGATTAGAGGATGAATCGATACGGTTTGTTTCGATGTGATACGACTCGATAACATTTGGTTAGATTAGAGGGTGAATAGATACGGTTTGTTTCGATACGATACGACTCGATGCACTAACATTTGGTTAGATTAGAGGGTGAATAGATACGGTTTGTTTCGATGTGATACGTCTCGATAACATTTGGTTAGATTAGAGGGTGAATAGATACGGTTTGTTTCGATGCGATACGACTCGATGCACTAACATTTGGTTAGATTAGAGGGTGAATAGATACGGTTTGTTTCGATGCGATACGACTCGATAACATTTGGTTAGATTAGAGGATGAATAGGTACAGTTTGTTTCGATGCGATACGACTCGATAACATTTGGTTAGATTAGAGGATGAATAGATACGGTTTGTTTCAATGCGATACGACTCGATAACATTTGGTTAGATTAGAGGATGAATAGATACGGTTTGTTTCGATGTGATACGACTCGATAACATTTGGTTAGATTAGAGGATGAATCGATACGGTTTGTTTCGATGCGATACGACTCGATGCACTAACATTTGGTTAGATTAGAGGATGAATAGATACGGTTTGTTTCGATGTGATACGACTCGGTAACATTTGGTTAGATTAGAGGGTGAATAGATACGGTTTTTTTCGATGTGATACGACTCGATAACATTTGGTTAGATTAGAGGGTGAATAGGTACGGTTTGTTTCGATGTGATACGACTCGATAACATTTGGTTAGATTAGAGGGTGAATAGGTACGGTTTGTTTCGATGCGATACGACTCGATAACATTTGGTTAGATTAGAGGATGAATCGGTACGGTTTGTTTCGATGAGATACGACTCGATAGCATTTGGTTAGATTAGAGGGTGAATAGATACGGTTTGTTTCAATGCGATACGACTCGATAACATTTGGTTAGATTAGAGGGTGAATAGATACGGTTTGTTTCGATGTGATACGACTCGATAACATTTGGTTAGATTAGAGGGTGAATAGATACGGTTTGTTTCGATGTGATACGACTCGATAACATTTGGTTAGATTAGAGGATGAATAGATACGGTTTGTTTCGATGCGACTCGATGCACTAACATTTGGTTAGATTAGAGGGTGAATAGATACGGTTTGTTTCGATGTGATACGACTCGATAACATTTGGTTAGATTAGAGGGTGAAAAGATACGGTTTGTTTCGATGCGACTCGATGCACTAACATTTGGTTAGATTAGAGGGTGAATAGATACGGTTTGTTTCGATGTGATACGACTCGATAACATTTGGTTAGATTAGAGGGTGAATAGATACGGTTTGTTTCGATGTGATACGACTCGATAACATTTGGTTAGATTAGAGGGTGAATAGATACGGTTTGTTTCGATGCGATACGACTCGATAACATTTTGTTAGATTAGAGGATGAATAGGTACGGTTTGTTTCGATGCGATACGACTCGATAACATTTGGTTAGATTAGAGGATGAATAGGTACGGTTTGTTTCGAGGCGATACGACTCGATAACATTTGGTTAGATTAGAGGGTGAATAGGTACGGTTTGTTTCGATGCGATACGACTCGATAACATTTGGTTAGATTAGAGGGTGAATAGATACGGTTTGTTTCGATGCGATACGACTCGATAACATTTGGTTAGATTAGAGGATGAATAGGTACGGTTTGTTTCGAGGCGATACGACTCGATAACATTTGGTTATATTAGAGGATGAATAGATACGGTTTGTTTCGATGCGATACGACTCGATAACATTTGGTTAGATTAGAGGATGAATAGGTACGGTTTGTTTCGATGCGATACGACTCGATAACATTTGGCTAGATTAGAGGATGAATCGATACGGTTTGTTTCGATGCGATACGACGCGATAACATTTGGTTAGATTAGAGGGTGAATAGATACGGTTTGTTTCGATGCGATACGACTCGATAACATTTGGTTAGATTAGAGGGTGAATAGATACGGTTTGTTTCGATGTGATACGTCTCGATAACATTTGGTTAGATTAGAGGATGAATCGATACGGTTTGTTTCGATGTGATACGACTCGATAACATTTGGTTAGATTAGAGGATGAATCGATACGGTTTGTTTCGATGTGATACGACTCGATAACATTTGGTTAGATTAGAGGGTGAATAGATACGGTTTGTTTCGATGTGATACGACTCGATAACATTTGGTTAGATTAGAGGGTGAATAGATACGGTTTGTTTCGATGTGATACGACTCGATAACATTTGGTTAGATTAGAGGGTGAATAGATACGGTTTGTTTCGATGTGATACGACTCGATAACATTTGGTTAGATTAGAGGATGAATAGATACGGTTTGTTTCGATGTGATACGACTCGATAACATTTGGTTAGATTAGAGGATGAATAGATACGGTTTGTTTCGATGCGACTCGATGCACTAACATTTGGTTAGATTAGAGGGTGAATAGATACGGTTTGTTTCGATGTGATACGACTCGATAACATTTGGTTAGATTAGAGGGTGAAAAGATACGGTTTGTTTCGATGCGACTCGATGCACTAACATTTGGTTAGATTAGAGGGTGAATAGATACGGTTTGTTTCGATGTGATACGACTCGATAACATTTGGTTAGATTAGAGGGTGAATAGATACGGTTTGTTTCGATGTGATACGACTCGATAACATTTGGTTAGATTAGAGGGTGAATAGATACGGTTTGTTTCGATGCGATACGACTCGATAACATTTTGTTAGATTAGAGGATGAATAGGTACGGTTTGTTTCGATGCGATACGACTCGATAACATTTGGTTAGATTAGAGGATGAATAGGTACGGTTTGTTTCGAGGCGATACGACTCGATAACATTTGGTTAGATTAGAGGGTGAATAGGTACGGTTTGTTTCGATGCGATACGACTCGATAACATTTGGTTAGATTAGAGGGTGAATAGATACGGTTTGTTTCGATGCGATACGACTCGATAACATTTGGTTAGATTAGAGGATGAATAGGTACGGTTTGTTTCGAGGCGATACGACTCGATAACATTTGGTTATATTAGAGGATGAATAGATACGGTTTGTTTCGATGCGATACGACTCGATAACATTTGGTTAGATTAGAGGATGAATAGGTACGGTTTGTTTCGATGCGATACGACTCGATAACATTTGGCTAGATTAGAGGATGAATCGATACGGTTTGTTTCGATGCGATACGACGCGATAACATTTGGTTAGATTAGAGGGTGAATAGATACGGTTTGTTTCGATGCGATACGACTCGATAACATTTGGTTAGATTAGAGGGTGAATAGATACGGTTTGTTTCGATGTGATACGTCTCGATAACATTTGGTTAGATTAGAGGATGAATCGATACGGTTTGTTTCGATGTGATACGACTCGATAACATTTGGTTAGATTAGAGGATGAATCGATACGGTTTGTTTCGATGTGATACGACTCGATAACATTTGGTTAGATTAGAGGGTGAATAGATACGGTTTGTTTCGATGTGATACGACTCGATAACATTTGGTTAGATTAGAGGATGAATCGATACGGTTTGTTTCGATGTGATACGACTCGATAACATTTGGTTAGATTAGAGGATGAATCGATACGGTTTGTTTCGATGTGATACGACTCGATAACATTTGGTTAGATTAGAGGGTGAATAGATACGGTTTGTTTCGATACGATACGACTCGATGCACTAACATTTGGTTAGATTAGAGGGTGAATAGATACGGTTTGTTTCGATGCGATACGTCTCGATAACATTTGGTTAGATTAGAGGGTGAATAGATACGGTTTGTTTCGATGCGATACGACTCGATGCACTAACATTTGGTTAGATTAGAGGGTGAATAGATACGGTTTGTTTCGATGTGATACGACTCGATAACATTTGGTTAGATTAGAGGATGAATCGATACGGTTTGTTTCGATGCGATACGACTCGATAACATTTGGTTAGATTAGAGGGTGAATAGATACGGTTTGTTTCGATGTGATACGACTCGATAACATTTGGTTAGATTAGAGGGTGAATAGATACGGTTTGTTTCGATGTGATACGACTCGATAACATTTGGTTAGATTAGAGGGTGAATAGATACGGTTTGTTTCGATGTGATACGACTCGATAACATTTGGTTAGATTAGAGGGTGAATAGATACGGTTTGTTTCGATGTGATACGACTCGATAACATTTGGTTAGATTAGAGGATGAATAGATACGGTTTGTTTCGATGCGACTCGATGCACTAACATTTGGTTAGATTAGAGGGTGAATAGATACGGTTTGTTTCGATGTGATACGACTCGATAACATTTGGTTAGATTAGAGGGTGAATAGATACGGTTTGTTTCGATGCGACTCGATGCACTAACATTTGGTTAGATTAGAGGGTGAATAGATACGGTTTGTTTCGATGTGATACGACTCGATAACATTTGGTTAGATTAGAGGGTGAAAAGATACGGTTTGTTTCGATGCGACTCGATGCACTAACATTTGGTTAGATTAGAGGGTGAATAGATACGGTTTGTTTCGATGTGATACGACTCGATAACATTTGGTTAGATTAGAGGGTGAATAGATACGGTTTGTTTCGATGTGATACGACTCGATAACATTTGGTTAGATTAGAGGGTGAATAGATACGGTTTGTTTCGATGCGATACGACTCGATAACATTTTGTTAGATTAGAGGATGAATAGGTACGGTTTGTTTCGATGCGATACGACTCGATAACATTTGGTTAGATTAGAGGATGAATAGGTACGGTTTGTTTCGAGGCGATACGACTCGATAACATTTGGTTAGATTAGAGGGTGAATAGGTACGGTTTGTTTCGATGCGATACGACTCGATAACATTTGGTTAGATTAGAGGGTGAATAGATACGGTTTGTTTCGATGCGATACGACTCGATAACATTTGGTTAGATTAGAGGATGAATAGGTACGGTTTGTTTCGAGGCGATACGACTCGATAACATTTGGTTATATTAGAGGATGAATAGATACGGTTTGTTTCGATGCGATACGACTCGATAACATTTGGTTAGATTAGAGGATGAATAGGTACGGTTTGTTTCGATGCGATACGACTCGATAACATTTGGCTAGATTAGAGGATGAATCGATACGGTTTGTTTCGATGCGATACGACGCGATAACATTTGGTTAGATTAGAGGGTGAATAGATACGGTTTGTTTCGATGCGATACGACTCGATAACATTTGGTTAGATTAGAGGGTGAATAGATACGGTTTGTTTCGATGTGATACGTCTCGATAACATTTGGTTAGATTAGAGGATGAATCGATACGGTTTGTTTCGATGTGATACGACTCGATAACATTTGGTTAGATTAGAGGATGAATCGATACGGTTTGTTTCGATGTGATACGACTCGATAACATTTGGTTAGATTAGAGGGTGAATAGATACGGTTTGTTTCGATGTGATACGACTCGATAACATTTGGTTAGATTAGAGGATGAATCGATACGGTTTGTTTCGATGTGATACGACTCGATAACATTTGGTTAGATTAGAGGATGAATCGATACGGTTTGTTTCGATGTGATACGACTCGATAACATTTGGTTAGATTAGAGGGTGAATAGATACGGTTTGTTTCGATACGATACGACTCGATGCACTAACATTTGGTTAGATTAGAGGGTGAATAGATACGGTTTGTTTCGATGCGATACGTCTCGATAACATTTGGTTAGATTAGAGGGTGAATAGATACGGTTTGTTTCGATGCGATACGACTCGATGCACTAACATTTGGTTAGATTAGAGGGTGAATAGATACGGTTTGTTTCGATGTGATACGACTCGATAACATTTGGTTAGATTAGAGGATGAATCGATACGGTTTGTTTCGATGCGATACGACTCGATAACATTTGGTTAGATTAGAGGGTGAATAGATACGGTTTGTTTCGATGTGATACGACTCGATAACATTTGGTTAGATTAGAGGGTGAATAGATACGGTTTGTTTCGATGTGATACGACTCGATAACATTTGGTTAGATTAGAGGGTGAATAGATACGGTTTGTTTCGATGCGATACGACTCGATAACATTTGGTTAGATTAGAGGGTGAATAGATACGGTTTGTTTCAATGTGATACGACTCGATGCACTAACATTTGGTTAGATTAGAGGGTGAATCGATACGGTTTGTTTCGATGTGATACGACTTGATGCACTAACATGTGGTTAGATTAGAGGGTGAATAGATACGGTTTGTTTCGATGTGATACGACTCGATAACATTTGGTTAGATTAGAGGGTGAATCGATACGGTTTGTTTCGATGCGATACGACTCGATAACATTTGGTTAGATTAGAGGGTGAATAGATACGGTTTGTTTCGATGCGATACGACTCGATAACATTTGGTTAGATTAGAGGATGAATAGATACGGTTTGTTTCGATGTGATACGACTCGATAACATTTGGTTAGATTAGAGGGTGAATAGATACGGTTTGCTTCGATGCGATACGACTCGATAACATTTGGTTAGATTAGAGGATGAATAGATACGGTTTGTTTCGATGTGATACGACTCGATAACATTTGGTTAGATTAGAGGGTGAATAGATACGGTTTGTTTCGATGCGATACGACTCGATAACATTTGGTTAGATTAGAGGATGAATAGATACGGTTTGTTTCGATGCGATACGACTCGATAACATTTGGTTAGATTAGAGGGTGAATAGATACGGTTTGTTTCAATGTGATACGACTCGATGCACTAACATTTGGCTAGATTAGAGGGTGAATAGATACGGTTTGTTTCGATGTGATACGACTCGATAACATTTGGTTAGATTAGAGGATGAATAGATACGGTTTGTTTCGATGCGATACGACTCGATGCACTAACATTTGGTTAGATTAGAGGGTGAATAGATACGGTTTGTTTCGATGTGATACGACTCGATAACATTTGGTTAGATTAGAGGATGAATAGATACGGTTTGTTTCGATGCGATACGACTCGATGCACTAACATTTGGTTAGATTAGAGGGTGAATCGGTACGGTTTGTTTCGATGCGATACGACTCGATAACATTTGGTTAGATTAGAGGGTGAATAGATACGGTTTGTGTCGATGCGATACGACTCGATAACATTTGTTGTATAAACATATTAAAATCTGCTGCTGATGAAGGCCTCTGAACTGGATCATTGTTCTGTGTGTGTAAATGATGTACACTGAGGTGACAAAACATTAGGAACACCTTCCTAATGTTGAGTTGCTCCCCCTTTTGCCATCAGAACAGCCTCAATCCGTCAGGGCAGGACTCTACAAGTTGGCGACAGTGTTCCACAGGGATGCTGGCCCATGTTGACTGCAATGCTTCCCACAGTTGTGTCAAGTTGGCACCTAAAACCCTCACAAACCTCTACAGATGCACAATTGAGAGCATTTTTAACGGGCTGTATTACCGCCTGGTACGGCAACTGCACCTCCCGCAACTGCAGGGAGGTCTGCGTCTGCCCAACGCATTACCGGGGACAAATTAACTACCCTCCAGGACACCTGCAGCACCCTATGTCACAGGAAGCTCAAAAAGATCATCAAGGACAACAACCACCCGAGCCACTGCCTGTTCACCCCGCTACCATCCAGAAGGCGAGGTCAGTACAGGTGCATCAAAGCGGGGACCGAGAGACTGAAAAACAGCTTCTATCTCAAGGCCATCAAACTGTTAAATAGCCACCACTAGCAGATTAGAGGCTGCTGCCTATATACATAGACTTTAAATCACTGGCCACTTTAATAATGGTCACTTTAATAAATCTAGAATCGGCTTCCTATTTCGCAACAAAGCCTCCTTCACTCATGATGCCAAACATACCCTCGTAAAACTGACTATCCTACCGATCCTTGAATTCGGTGATGTAATTTACAAAATGGCCTCCAACACGCTACTCAGCAAATTGGATGCAGTCTATCACAGTGCCATCCGTTTTGTCACCAAAGCCCCATACCCTACCCACCACTCTGACCTGTATGCTCTCGTTGGCTGGCCCTCGCTACGTATTCGTTGCCAAACCCACTGGCTCCAGGTCATCTTTTAGTCTTTACTATGTAAAGCCCTGCCTTATGTCAGCTCACTGGTCACCATACCCGTAGCACGCCCTCCAGCAGGTATATTTCATTGATCACCCCCAAAGCCAACACCTCATTTGGCCTCCTTTACTTCCAGTTCTCTGCTGCCAATGACTGGAACAAATTGCAAAAATCACTGAAGCTGGAGTCTTATATCTCCCTCTCTAACTTTAAGCATCAGCTGTCAGAGCAGCTTACCAATCATTGCACCTGTACACAGCCCATCTGTAAATAGCCAATCCAACTACCTCATCCCCATATTGTTATTTATCTTATTGCACTTTTGCAACCCAGTATCTCTTCTTGCACATCTATCACTCCAGTGTTAATGCTAAATTGTTCTATTGGTGTAGGCCTGTTTAGTTGGTATTGACCTGACTAGGGTGTTCTGATGAAGGTATGATGGCTGGTTCTATTGATGTAGGCCTTAAAATGTTCAGATATAAGAGAAGAGGGTCAGATGCGTGAGATGGAAGAGAGGAAGGTCAGACGCGAGTTGGCAGCTCTGAAGTTGGATCGTCTTTTAAACTTTTTTAAACTGTTCTTACACTGGGATTTACACTGGGATGTACACTGGGATGTACACTGTGATTTACACTGGGATTTACACTGGGATTTACACTGGGATTTACACTGAGATTTACACTGGGATTTACACTGGGATTTACACTGAGATTTACACTGGGATTTACACTGGGATTTACACTGAGATTTACACTGGGATTTACACTGAGATTTACACTGAGATTTACAACATTCAAATCAACTGGGAAATGGTGACGGTGAACCTGAATAATCAAAAATAAAATCTAATGTAGATTACTATGTACAGACACTATAGTCTCTAGTCTAATGTTCAGACTGCTGTACAGACACTGTAGTCTCTAGTCTAATGTTCAGACTGCTGTACAGACACTATAGTCTCTAGTCTAATGTTCAGACTGCTGTACAGACACTATAGTCTCTAGTCTAATGTTCAGACTGCTGTACAGACACTATAGTCTCTAGACAGACAGACAGACAGACAGACAGACAGACAGACGTCAGGGATTAGAGGTCAAAGGGTTAGGGTTGGAGACCAGGGGTCAGGGTCAGGGTTGGAGACCAGGGGTCAGGGTTAGGGTTGGAGACCAGGGGTCAGGGTTAGGGTTGGAGACCAGGGGTCAGGGTCAGGGTTAGAGACCAGGGGTCAGGGTTAGGGTTGGAGACCAGGGGTCAGGGTTAGGGTTGGAGACCAGGGGTCAGGGTTGGAGACCAGGGGTCAGGGTCAGGGTTGGAGACCAGGGGTCAGGGTTAGGGTTGGAGACCAGGGGTCAGGGTTAGAGTTGGAGACCAGGGGTCAGGGTTAGGGTTGGAGACCAGGGGTCAGGGTTAGGGTTGGAGACCAGGGGTCAGGGTCAGGGTTGGAGACCAGGGGTCAGGGTTAGGGTTGGAGACCAGGGGTCAGGGTTAGGGTTGGAGACCAGGGGTCAGGGTCAGGGTTGGAGACCAGGGGTCAGGGTTAGGGTTGGAGACCAGGGCTCAGGGTTAGGGTTGGAGACCAGGGGTCAGGGTTAGGGTTGGAGACCAGGTTAGGGTTGGAGACCAGGGGTCAGGGTCAGGGTTGGAGGCCATGGGTCAGGGTTAGGGTTGGAGACCAGGGGTCAGGGTCAGGGTTGGAGACCAGGGGTCAGGGTACTCACTGTGAAGAACCCCAGCACTGTAACGTTGTGAAGGCTGATGTGTTCTGAAGCGGCATCAGTCGTCTCTAACACCACGGCACTAGGACCTGACCGCCTCTTCAACCACTGGACAATACCCTGCACTGTCCTCTTCCCTAAAACACACACAGTTTGATGGTTAGGTTTAGGGTCAGTAGGGTTAGAGGTCAGAGGTCAGGGGCTAGAGGTTATTACCAGTGAAGTCGATGGGGTTGTTTCTGTCTCCATTGGTGAACAGTTTGATGGTTGGGAAACTTCCGACATCAAACTCTTCTGCCAGCTCCTTCTCCTCTGCAGCATCCACTTTAGCCAGACGGTATCCCTCGCTCTCTCCCTCCTTTCTCTCTCCCTTCAACACGCCCGCTGCCTCCGCATACACCGGCTCCAACTGACGGCAGTGACCACACCACGGAGCATCTACACACACACACACACACACCATACACACACACACACACACACACAATTGCATATGGCAAGTGAATGATAAAATGCAAATATACCAGATCAGATCCAGAGTCAGTTGAGGCTAAACTGGTAACCATGGTAACTCCTCATAACCTTAACCTCAGGTAGAGATAGCCCTGGTAGCCATGGTAACTCCTCCTAACCTTAACCTCAGGTAGAGATAGCCCTTGGTAGCCATGGTAACTTCTCCTAACCTTAACCTCAGGTAGAGATAGCCCTGGTAACTCCTAACCTTAACCTCAGGTAGAGATAGCCCTGGTAACTCCTCCTAACCTTAACCTCAGGTAGAGGTAGCCCTGGTAACTCCTCCTAACCTTAACCTCAGGTAGAGATAGCCCTGGTAACCATGGTAACTCCTCCTAACCTTAACCTCAGGTAGAGATAGCCCTGGTAGCCATGGTAACTCCTCCTAACCTTAACCTAAGGTAGAGATAGCCCTGGTAACTACTACTAACCTTAACCTCAGGTAGAGGTAGCCCTGGTAACTCCTCCTAACCTTAACCTCAGGTAGAGATAGCCCTGGCAGCCATGGTAACTCCTCCTAACCTTAACCTCAGGTAGAGATAGCCCTGGTAGCCATGGTAACTCCTCCTAACATTAACCTCAGGTAGAGATAGCCCTGGTAACTCCTCCTAACCTTAACCTCAGGTAGAGGTAGCCCTGGGAGAATTTACATATGCTGCAGTTGGAGAGAACATGTGAACATTCAGCTGATAAGGGTCCTTAGTGATGACGAGTGTTAAGGTCAGGGAGTAAAACAAATAAGGGTCCTGAGAGATGACGAGGGTTAGGGTAAGGGAGTTATAGAGTCATGAGGATGAAGAGAAGGTTTCAAATGAATTGTACAACAGGCCAGGATGACTAGGTGACTAACCCTAACCCAAGATGACTAGATGACTAACCCTAACCCAGATGACTAGGTGACTAACCCTAACCCAAGAGGACTAGGTGACTAACCCTAACACTAACCCAGATGACTAGATGACTAACCCTAACCCAAGATGGCTAGGTGACTAACCCTAACCCAGATGACTAGGTGACTAACCATAAAACAGATGACTAGGTGACTAACCCCAACCCAAGATGACTAGGTGACTAATCCCAACCTAAGATGACTAGGTGACTAACCCTATCCCAAGATGACTAGGTGACTAACCCTAACCCTAACCCAAGATGACTAGATGACTAACCCTAACCCAGATGACTAGGTGACTAACCCTAACCCAAGATGACTGGGTGACTAACCCTAACCCAGATGACTAGGTGACTAACCCGAACCCTAACCCAAGATTACTAGGTGACTAACCCTAACCCAGATGACTAGGTATCTAACCCTAACCCAGATGACTACGTGACTAACCCTAACCCAGATGACTAGGTGACTAACCCTAACCCAGATGACTAGGTGACTAACCCTAACCCAGATGACTAGGTGATTAACCCTAACCGAGATGACTAGGTGACTAACCCTAACCCAGATGACTAGGTGACTAACCCTAACCCAAGATGACTAGGTGACTAACCCTAACCCAGATGACTAGGTGACTAACCGTAACCCAGATGACTAGGTAACTAACCCTAACCCAAGATGACTAGGTGATTAACCCTAACCGAGATGACTAGGTGACTAACCCTAACCCAAGAGGACTAGGTGACTAACCCTAACCCAAGATGACTAGGTGACTAACCCTAACCCAGATGACTAGGTGACTAACCCTAACCCAGATGACTAGGTGATTTACCCTAACCCAGATGACTAGGTGACTAACCCTAACCCAGATGACTAGGTGACTAACCCTAACCCAGATGACTAGGTGATTTACCCTAACCCAAGATGACTAGGTGATTAACCCTAACCCTAGATGACTAGGTGACTAACCCTAACCCAAGATGACAGGTGACTAAATATAACCCTAACCCAGATGACTAGGTGACTAACCCTAACCCAGATGACTAGGTGACTAACCCTAACCCAGATGACTAGGTGACTAACCGTAACCCAGATGACTAGGTAACTAACCCTAACCCAAGATGACTGGGTGACTAACCCTAACCAAGATGACTAGGTGACTAACCCTAACCCAGATGACTAGGTGACTAACCGTAACCCAGATGACTAGGTAACTAACCCTAACCCAAGATGACTGGGTGACTAACCCTAACCAAGATGACTAGGTAACTAACCTTAACCTTCACTATGTTTCTACTCACAGAACTCAACCAGCAGGAACTTGTTTTCACTCAGGGCCCTTTGGAAGTTATTGATGTGTAGAACCATCACGTCCTTCTCCTCCTCTATCTCAGTCGTTTTCTCTTTCTTCTCCGGCTCCGTCTCTTGTTCCGCTGCGTCGGTCTGTTCTGGACTGGTGTCCTCCGCCGTCTCGGTCTGGGACACATGGAGAACCAGAACCACGGCTACTAGAACCACACAGAACCGCATGGTGATGATGCTGATGGAGAATGACCCTCGTCACAAACTGTTCTGCTGGTCACACACTATCCTGTCCACTAGTCACGCAGTGTCCTGTCTCTCTTGTCCACGAGTCACGCAGTGTCCTGTCTCTCCTGTCCACGAGTCACGCAGTGTCCTGTCTCTCCTGTCCACTGGTCACACTCTGTTCTATCTCTCCTGTCCACTGGTCACACTCTCTTCTGTCTCTCCTCTCTCCAGTCTCTCCTCTCTCCAGTCTCTCCTCTGTTCTGTCTCTCCTCTCTCCAGTCTCTCCTCTGTTCTGTCTCTCCTGTCTCCAGTCTCTCCTCTGTTCTGTCTCTCCTCTCCAGTCTCTCCTCTGTTCTGTCTCTCCTCTCTCCAGTCTCTCCTCTGTTCTGTCTCTCCTGTATCCAGTCTCTCCTCTGTTCTGTCTCTCCTGTATCCAGTCTCTCCTCTGTTCTGTCTCTCCTCTCTCCAGTCTCTCCCCTGTTCTGTCTCTCCTGTATCCAGTCTCTCCTCTGTTCTGTCTCTCCTCTCTCCAGTCTCTACTCTGTTCTGTCTCTCCTGTCCACTGGTCACACTCTGTTCTGTATCTCCTCTGTTCTGTCTCACTGCCACACACAACTGATAACACAGTCTCCTCTGACGAGCACAACAGGTGCGTGTGTGTGTGTGTCAGAATCCTACTGGTCTCACTACCGACCAATCAGAAGCCGAATAACAATCTTAAATGGCCAATCACAAAGTGTCACATTTCACTGGAGTAGAAACGGTAGCTCAGTTCAAACACACACACACACACACACACACACACACACACACACACACACACACACACACACACACACACACACACACACACACAAACATATATACAGTGGGGCAACAAAGTATTTAGTCAGCCACCAATTGTGCAAGTTCTCCCACTTAAAAAGATGAGAGAGGCCTGTAATTTTCATCATAGGTACACTTCTACTATGACAGACAAAATGAGAAAAAAATTCCAGAAAATCACATTGTAGCATTTTTTATGAATATATTTGCAAATTATGGTGGAAAATAAGTATTTGGTCACCTACAAACAAGCAATATTTCTGGCTCTCACAGACCTGTAACTTCTTCCTTAAGAGGCTCCTCTGTCCTCCACTCGTTACCTGTATTAATGGCACCTGTTTGAACTTGTTATCAGTATAAAAGACACCTGTCCACAACCTCAAACAGTCACACTCCAAACTTCACTATGGCCAAGGTCATAGAGCTGTCAAAGGACACCAGAAACAAAATTGTAGACCTGCACCAGGCTGGGAAGACTGAATCTGCAACAGGTAAGCAGCTTGGTTTGAAGAAATCAACTGTGGGAGCAATTATTAGGAAATGGAAGACATACAAGACCACTGATAATCGCCCTCGATCTGGGGCTCCACGCAAGATCTCACCCCGTGGGGTCAAAATGATCACAAGAACGGTGAGCAAAAATCCCAGAACCACACGGGGGGACCTAGTGAATAACCTGCAGAGAGCTGGGACCAATGTAACAACAAAGCCTACCATCAGTAACACACTACGCCGCCAGGGACTCAAATCCTGCAGTGCCAGACATGTCCCCCTGCTTAAGCCAGTACATGCCCAGGCCCATCTGAAGTTTGCTAGAGAGCATTTGGATGATCCAGAAGAAGATTGGGAGAATGTCATATTGTCAGATGAAACCAAAATATAACTTTTTGGTAAAAACTCAACTCGTTGTGTTTGGAGGACAAAGTATGCTGAGTTGCATGCAAAGAACACCATACCTACTGTAAAGCATGGGGGTGGAAACATCATACTTTGGGGCTGTTTTTCTGTAATGGTACCAGGACGACTGATCCGTTTAAAGGAAAGAATGAATGGGGCCATGTATCGGGAGATTTTGAGGGAAAACCTCCTTCCATCAGCAAGGGCATTGAAGATGAAACGTGCCTGGGTCTTTCAGCATAACAATGATCCCAAACACACAGAGAAGGAGAGAAGGATTGGCTTCGTAAGAAGCATTTCAAGGTCCTGGAGTGGCCTAGCCAGTCTCCAGATCTCAACCCCATAGAAAATCTTTGGAGGGAGTTGAAAATCTGTGTTGCCCAGCAACAGCCCCAAAACATCACTTCTCTAGAGGAGATCTGCACGGAGGAATGGGCCAATATACCAGCAACAGTGTGTGAAAACCTTGTGAAGACTTACAGAAAACGTTAGACCTCAGTCATTGCCAACAAAGGGTATATAACAAAGTATTGAGATCAACTTTTGTTATTGACCAAATACTTATTTTCCACCATCATTTGCAAATAAATTCATTAAAAATCCTACAATGTGATTTTCTGGATTTTTCTTTCTCATTTTGTCTGTCATAGTTGAAGTGTACCTATGATTAAAATTACAGGTCTCTCTCATCTTTTTAAATGGGAGAACTTGCACAATTGGTGGCTGACTAAATACTTTTTTGCCCCACTGTGTACCCAGCTACCTCCCTGTTCCCTAACACTTTACATACAGCTACCTCCCTGTTCCCTAACACTTTATCTACAGCTACCTCCCTGTTCCCTAACACTTTATATACAGCTACCTCCCTGTTCCCTAACACTTTATCTACAGGGCTTGAACTCATAACATTGTCATCTAATTTCTGTATACTGCTGTATAAGTACAACACGCTAACAGACTGCACCACAGGATCCATCAACAACACTTTCACTGATCTTCATATTTTGCAGAAATGGAGCTGAACGATATTCGGACCAAGTCAATACTACTGTTGAGGTACCTGGCTAGCTCAGTCGGTAGAGCATAAATAGACAGGCAGAGGGTTCAAGAAAAGTACATGCTCCTGGTGAGGATCGAACTCACAACCTCGGCATTGCTTCGCTGCATACTGCTGTATAAGTACCACGCGCTAACCGATTGCGCCACAGGAGCCTGAGCACCTGTTTGCCACATTTTGCACAAACATAGATGTACAATATTCGGTCAGAGTCAGTCCGACAATTGACCTACCTGGCTAACTCAGACGGTAGAGAATGAGACTCTTCATCTCGTATTCGTGGGTTCGAACCACAAATGGGGTGATTCTTTTCTGAGCCGAAGCACCAAAACACTTCGCAAACAGCCATACGCTTGGACTTTCGAGCAGACTTGCCACCCTGCATTGCTGACTTGTCAGGCATAGCTGGTGATAGAGAAGACGATGATTTTGTATTCTATCTCTGCCTGCACTCTGACCTGTCATCTCAATGACATCCCTATTATCTATTAAACGTCCTCCTAAATGGATTGAATAAATGCTCCTTTTATGGACAAGAAATAGACAGGCAGAGGCTTCAAGAAGAATACTTGCTCCTGGTGGGGCTTGAACTCATAACCTTGTCATCTAATTTCTGTATACTGCTGTATAAGTAAAACAGGCTAACCAATTGCACCACAGGATCCATCAACAACACTTTCACTGATCTTCATAGTTTGCAGAAATGGAGCTGAACGATATTCGGACCAAGTCAATACTACTGTTGAGGTACCTGGCTAGCTCAGTCGGTAGAGCATGAGACTCTTAATCTCAGGGTCGTGGGTTTGATCCCCATGTTAGGTGGTTATTTTCACTGCAGAAGCACCAACTCACTGACTTTCGAGCAGTCTAGTCACCCTGCATTGCTGACTTGTCAGGCATAGCTGGTGATAGAGAAGACTATGAATTTGAATACTTGCTGTTCCTGCACTCTGACCTGTTATCTCAATGACATACCTATTATCTATTAAACGTCCTCCTAAATGGATTGAATAAATGCTCCTTTTATGGACAAGAAATAGACAGGCATAGGCTTCTAGAAGAATACTTGCTCCTGGTGGGGCTTGAAGTCGTAACCTTGTCATCTAATTTCTGTATACTGCTGTATAAGTAAAACAGGCTAACCAATTGCACCACAGGATCCATCAACAACACTTTCACTGATCTTCATAGTTTGCAGAAATGGAGCTGAACGATATTCGGACCAAGTCAATACTACTGTTGAGGTACCTGGCTAGCTCAGTCGGTAGAGCATAAATAGACAGGCAGAGGGTTCAAGAAAAGTACATGCTCATGGTGAGGATCGAACTCACAACCTCGGCATTGCTTCTCTGCATACTGCTGTATAAGTACCACGCGCTAACCGATTTCGCCACAGGAGCCTGATCACCTGTTTACCACATTTTGCACAAACATAGATGTACAATATTCGGTCAGAGTCAGTCCTACAATTGACCTACCTGGCTAACTCAGACGGTAGAGAATGAGACTCTTTATCTCGTATTCGTGGGTTCGAACCACAAATGGGGTGATTATTTTCTGAGCCGAAGCACCAAAAAACTTCGCAAACAGCCACACGCTTGGACTTTCGAGCAGGCTTGCCACCCTGCATTGCTGACTTGTCAGGCATAGCTGGTGATAGAGAAGACTATGAATTTGAATACTTGCTGTTCCTGCACTCTGACCTGTTATCTCAATGACATACCTATTATCTATTAAACGTCCTCCTAAATGGATTGAATAAATGCTCCTTTTATGGACAAGAAATAGACAGGCATAGGCTTCTAGAAGAATACTTGCTCCTGGTGGGGCTTGAAGTCGTAACCTTGTCATCTAATTTCTGTATACTGCTGTATAAGTAAAACATGCTGACAGACTGCACCACAGGATCCATCAACAACACTTTCACTGATCTTCATATTTTGCAGAAATGGAGCTGAACGATATTCGGACCAAGTCAATACTACTGTTGAGGTACCTGGCTAGCTCAGTCGGTAGAGCATAAATAGACAGGCAGAGGGTTCAAGAAAAGTACATGCTCCTGGTGAGGATCGAACTCACAACCTCGGCATTGCTTCTCTGCATACTGCTGTATAAGTACCACGCGCTAACCGATTGCGCCACAGGAGCCTGATCACCTGTTTACCACATTTTGCACAAACATAGATGTACAATATTCGGTCAGAGTCAGTCCGACAATTGACCTACCTGGCTAACTCAGACGGTAGAGAATGAGACTCTTTATCTCATATTCGTGGGTTCGAACCACAAATGGGGGGATTATTTTCTGAGCCGAAGCACCAAAAAACTTTGCAAACAGCCATACGCTTGGACTTTTGAGCAGGCTTGCCACCCTGCATTGCTGACTTGTCAGGCATAGCTGGTGATAGAGAAGACGATGATTTTGAATTCTATCTCTGCCTGCACTCTGACCTGTCATCTCAATGACATCCCTATTATCTATTAAACATCCTCCTAAATGGATTGAATAAATGCTCCTTTTATGGACAAGAAATAGACAGGCAGAGGCTTCAAGAAGAATACTTGCTCCTGGTGGGGCTTGAACTCATAACCTTGTCATCTAATTTCTGTATACTGCTGTATAAGTAAAACAGGCTAACCAATTGCACCACAGGATCCATCTACAACACTTTCAGTGATCTTCATATTTTGCAGAAATGGAGCTGAACGATATTCGGACCAAGTCAATACTACTTTGGAGGTACCTGGCTAGCTCAGTCGGTAGAGCATGAGACTCTTAATCTCAGGGTCGTGGGTTTGATCCCCACGTTAGGTGGTTATTTTCAATGCAGAAGTACCAACTCACTGACTTTCGAGCAGTCTAGCCACCCTGCATTGCTGACTTGTCAGGCATAGCTGGTGATAGAGAAGACTATGAATTTGAATACTTGCTGTTCCTGCACTCTGACCTGTTATCTCAATGACATACCTATTATCTATTAAACGTTATCTATTATCACTGTTATCTATTAAACACACTGTTATCTATTAAACGTCCTCCTAAATGGATTGAATAAATGCTCCTTTTATGGACAAGAAATAGACAGGCATAGGCTTCTAGAAGAATTGCTTTCTCCTGGTGGGGCTTGAAGTCGTAACCTTGTCATCTAATTTCTGTATACTGCTGTATAAGTACAACATGCTGACAGACTGCACCACAGGATCCATCAACAACACTTTCACTGATCTTCATATTTTGCAGAAATGGAGCTGAACGATATTCGGACCAAGTCAATACTACTGTTGAGGTACCTGGCTAGCTCAGTCGGTAGAGCATGAGACTCTCAGGGTCGTGGGTTTGATCCCCACGTTAGGTGGTTATTTTCACTGCAGAAGCACCAACTCACTGACTTTCGAGCAGTCTAGCCACCCTGCATTGCTGACTTGTCAGGCATAGCTGGTGATAGAGAAGACTATGAATTTGAATACTTGCTGTTCCTGCACTCTGACCTGTCATCTCAATGACATACCTATTATCTATTGAACGTCCTCCTAAATGGATTGAATAAATGCTCCTTTTATGGACAAGAAATAGACAGGCATAGGCTTCTAGAAGAATACTTGCTCCTGGTGGGGCTTGAAGTCGTAACCTTGTCATCTAATTTCTGCATACTGCTGTATAAGTACAACATGCTGACAGACTGCACCACAGGATCCATCAACAACACTTTCACTGATCTTCATATTTTGCAGAAATGGAGCTGAACGATATTCGGACCAAGTCAATACTACTGTTGAGGTACCTGGCTAGCTCAGTTGGTAGAGCATAAATAGACAGAAAGAGGGTTCAAGAAAAGTACATGCTCCTGGTGAGGATTGAACTCACAACCTCGGCATTGCTTCGCTGCATACTGCTGTATAAGTACCACGCGCTAACCGATTGCGCCACAGGAGCCTGATCACCTGTTTACCACATTTTGCACAAACATAGATGTACAATATTCGGTCAGAGTCAGTCCGACAATTGACCTACCTGGCTAACTCAGACGGTAGAGAATGAGACTCTTTATCTCGTATTCGTGGGTTCGAACCACAAATGGGGTGATTCTTTTCTGAGCCGAAGCACCAAAAAACTTTGCAAACAGCCATACGCTTGGACTTTCGAGCAGGCTTGCCACCCTGCATTGCTGACTTGTCAGGCATAGCTGGTGATAGAGAAGACGATGATTTTGTATTCTATCTCTGCCTGCACTCTGACCTGTCATCTCAATGACATCCCTATTATCTATTAAACGTCCTCCTAAATGGATTGAATAAATGCTCCTTTTATGGACAAGAAATAGACAGGCAGAGGCTTCAAGAAGAATACTTGCTCCTGGTGGGGCTTGAACTCATAACCTTGTCATCTAATTTCTGTATACTGCTGTATAAGTAAAACAGGCTAACCAATTGCACCACAGGATCCATCTACAACACTTTCAGTGATCTTCATATTTTGCAGAAATGGAGCTGAACGATATTCGGACCAAGTCAATACTACTTTTGAGGTACCTGGCTAGCTCAGTCGGTAGAGCATGAGACTCTTAATCTCAGGGTCGTGGGTTTGATCCCCACGTTAGGTGGTTATTTTCAATGCAGAAGTACCAACTCACTGACTTTCGAGCAGTCTAGCCACCCTGCATTGCTGACTTGTCAGGCATAGCTGGTGATAGAGAAGACTATGAATTTGAATACTTGCTGTTCCTGCACTCTGACCTGTTATCTCAATGACATACCTATTATCTATTAAACGTTATCTATTATCACTGTTATCTATTAAACACACTGTTATCTATTAAACGTCCTCCTAAATGGATTGAATAAATGCTCCTTTTATGGACAAGAAATAGACAGGCATAGGCTTCTAGAAGAATTGCTTTCTCCTGGTGGGGCTTGAAGTCGTAACCTTGTCATCTAATTTCTGTATACTGCTGTATAAGTACAACATGCTGACAGACTGCACCACAGGATCCATCAACAACACTTTCACTGATCTTCATATTTTGCAGAAATGGAGCTGAACGATATTCGGACCAAGTCAATACTACTGTTGAGGTACCTGGCTAGCTCAGTCGGTAGAGCATAAATAGACAGGCAGAGGGTTCAAGAAAAGTACATGCTCCTGGTGAGGATCGAACTCACAACCTCGGCATTGCTTCGCTGCATACTGCTGTATAAGTACCACGCGCTAACCGATTGCGCCACAGGAGCCTGATCAACTGTTTACCACATTTTGCACAAACATAGATGTACAATATTCGGTCAGAGTCAGTCCGACAATTGACCTACCTGGCTAACTCAGACGGTAGAGAATGAGACTCTTTATCTCGTATTCGTGGGTTCGAACCACAAATGGGGGGATTCTTTTCTGAGCCGAAGCACCAAAAAACTTTGCAAACAGCCATACGCTTGGACTTTCGAGCAGGCTTGCCACCCTGCATTGCTGACTTGTCAGGCATAGCTGGTGATAGAGAAGACGATGATTTTGTATTCTATCTCTGCCTGCACTCTGACCTGTCATCTCAATGACATCCCTATTATCTATTAAACGTCCTCCTAAATGGATTGAATAAATGCTCCTTTTATGGACAAGAAATAGACAGGCAGAGGCTTCAAGAAGAATACTTGCTCCTGGTGGAGCTTGAACTCATAACCTTGTCATCTAATTTCTGTATACTGCTGTATAAGTAAAACAGGCTTACCAATTGCACCACAGGATCCATCAACAACACTTTCACTGATCTTCATATTTTGCAGAAATGGAGCTGAACGATATTCGGACCAAGTCAATACTACTGTTGAGGTACCTGGCTAGCTCAGTCGGTAGAGCATAAATAGACAGGCAGAGGGTTCAAGAAAAGTACATGCTCCTGGTGAGGATCGAACTCACAACCTCGGCATTGCTTCGCTGCATACTGCTGTATAAGTACCACGCGCTAACCGATTGCACCACAGGAGCCTGATACCTGTTTACCACATTTTGCACAAACATAGATGTACAATATTCGGTCAGAGTCAGTCCGACAATTGACCTACCTGGCTAACTCAGACGGTAGAGAATGAGACTCTTTATCTTGTATTCGTGGGTTCGAACCACAAATGGGGTGATTATTTTCTGAGCCGAAGCACCAACACACTTCGCAAACAGCCATACGCTTGGACTTTCGAGCAGGCTTGCCACCCTGCATTGCTGACGTGTCAGGCATAGCTGGTGATAGAGAAGACAATGGTTTTGTATTCTATCTCTGCCTGCACTCTGACCTGTCATCTCAATGACATACCTATTATCTATTAAACGTCCTCCTAAATGGATTGAATAAATGCTCCTTTTATGGACAAGAAATATACAGGCATAGGCTTCTAGAAGAATACTTGCTCCTGGTGGGGCTTGAAGTCGTAACCTTGTCATCTAATTTCTGTATACTGATGTATAAGTACAACATGCTGACAGACTGCACCACAGGATCCATCAACAACACTTTCACTGATCTTCATATTTTGCAGAAATGGAGCTGAACGATATTCGGACCAAGTCAACACTACTGTTGAGGTACCTGGCTAGCTCAGTCGGTAGAGCATGAGACTCTTAATCTCAGGGTCGTGGGTTTGATCCCCACGTTAGGTGGTTATTTTCACTGCAGAACCACCAACTCACTGACTTTCGAGCAGTCTAGCTGACTTGTCAGGCATAGCTGGTGATAGAGAAGACTATGAATTTGAATACTTGCTGTTCCTGCACTCTGACCTGTTATCTCAATGACATACCTATTATCTATTAAACGTCCTCCTAAATGGATTGAATAAATGCTCCTTTTATGGACAAGAAATAGACAGGCATAGGCTTCTAGAAGAATACTTGCTCCTGGTGGGGCTTGAAGTCGTAACCTTGTCATCTAATTTCTGTATACTGCTGTATAAGTACAACATGCTGACAGACTGCACCACAGGATCCATCAACAACACTTTCACTGATCTTCATATTTTGCAGAAATGGAGCTGAACGATATTCGGACCAAGTCAATACTACTGTTGAGGTACCTGGCTAGCTCAGTCGGTAGAGCATAAATAGACAGGCAGAGGGTTCAAGAAAAGTACATGCTCCTGGTGAGGATCGAACTCACAACCTCGGCATTGCTTCGCTGCATACTGCTGTATAAGTACCACGCGCTAACCGATTGCGCCACAGGAGCCTGATCACCTGGTTACCACATTTTGCACAAACATAGATGTACAATATTCGGTCAGAGTCAGTCCGACAATTGACCTACCTGGCTAACTCAGACGGTAGAGAATGAGACTCTTTATCTCGTATTCGTGGGTTCGAACCACAAATGGGGGGATTCTTTTCTGAGCCGAAGCACCAAAAAACTTCGCAAACAGCCATACGCTTGGACTTTCGAGCAGGCTTGCCACCCTGCATTGCTGACTTGTCAGGCATAGCTGGTGATAGAGAAGACGATGATTTTGTATTCTATCTCTGCCTGCACTCTGACCTGTCATCTCAATGACATCCCTATTATCTATTAAACGTCCTCCTAAACGGATTGAATAAATGCTCCTTTTATGGACAAGAAATAGACAGGCAGAGGCTTCAAGAAGAATACTTGCTCCTGGTGGGGCTTGAACTCATAACCTTGTCATCTAATTTCTGTATACTGCTGTATAAGTAAAACAGGCTTACCAATTGCACCACAGGATCCATCAACAACAATTTCACTTATCTTCATATTTTGCAGAAATGGAGCTGAACGATATTCGGACCAAGTCAATACTACTGTTGAGGTACCTGGCTAGCTCAGTCGGTAGAGCATGAGACTCTTAATCTCAGGGTCGTGGGTTTGATCCCCATGTTAGGTGGTTATTTTCACTGCAGAACCACCAACTCACTGACTTTCGAGCAGTCTAGCCACCCTGCATTGCTGACTTGTCAGGCATAGCTGGTGATAGAGAAGACTATGAATTTGAATACTTGCTGTTCCTGCACTCTGACCTGTTATCTCAATGACATACCTATTATCTATTAAACGTCCTCCGAAATGGATTGAATAAATGCTCCTTTTATGGACAAGAAATAGACAGGCATAGGCTTCTAGAAGAATACTTGGGGCTTGAAGTCGTAACCTTGTCATCTAATTTCTGTATACTGCTGTATAAGTACAACATGCTGACAGACTGCACCACAGGATCCATCAACAACACTTTTACTGATCTTCATATTTTGCAGAAATGGAGCTGAACGATATTCGGACCAAGTCAATACTACTGTTGAGGTACCTGGCTAGCTCAGTCGGTAGAGCATAAATAGACAGAAAGAGGGTTCAAGAAAGGTACATGCTCCTGGTGAGGATCGAACTCACAACCTCGGCATTGCTTCGCTGCATACTGCTGTATAAGTACCACGCGCTAACCGATTGCGCCACAGGAGCTTGATCACCTGTTTACCACATTTTGCACAAACATAGATGTACAATATTCGGTCAGAGTCAGTCCGACAATTGACCTACCTGGCTAACTCAGACGGTAGAGAATGAGACTCTTTATCTCGTATTCGTGGGTTCGAACCACAAATGGGGTGATTCTTTTCTGAGCCGAAGCACCAAAAAACTTCGCAAACAGCCATACGCTTGGACTTTCGAGCAGGCTTGCCACCCTGCATTGCTGACTTGTCAGGCATAGCTGGTGATAGAGAAGACGATGATTTTGTATTCTATCTCTGCCTGCACTCTGACCTGTCATCTCAATGACATCCCTATTATCTATTAAACGTCCTCCTAAATGGATTGAATAAATGCTCCTTTTATGGACAAGAAATAGACAGGCAGAGGCTTCAAGAAGAATACTTGCTCCTGGTGGGGCTTGAACTCATAACCTTGTCATCTAATTTCTGTATACTGCTGTATAAGTAAAACAGGCTAACCAATTGCACCACAGGATCCATCTACAACACTTTCACTGATCTTCATATTTTGCAGAAATGGAGCTGAACGATATTCGGACCAAGTCAATACTACTTTTGAGGTACCTGGCTAGCTCAGTCGGTAGAACATGAGACTCTTAATCTCAGCGTCGTGGGTTTGATCCCCACGTTAGGTGGTTATTTTCAATGCAGAAGTACCAACTCACTGACTTTCGAGCAGTCTAGCCACCCTGCATTGCTGACTTGTCAGGCATAGCTGGTGATAGAGAAGACTATGAATTTGAATACTTGCTGTTCCTGCACTCTGACCTGTTATCTCAATGACATACCTATTATCTATTAAACGTCCTCCTAAATGGATTGAATAAATGCTCCTTTTATGGACAAGAAATAGACAGGCATAGGCTTCTAGAAGAATACTTGCTCCTGGTGGGGCTTGAAGTCGTAACCTTGTCATCTAATTTCTGTATACTGCTGTATAAGTACAACATGCTGACAGACTGCACCACAGGATCCATCAACAACACTTTCACTGATCTTCATATTTTGCAGAAATGGAGCTGAACGATATTCGGACCAAGTCAATACTACTTTGGAGGTACCTGGCTAGCTCAGTCGGTAGAGCATGAGACTCTTAATCTCAGGGTCGTGGGTTTGATCCCCACGTTAGGTGGTTATTTTCAATGCAGAAGTACCAACTCACTGACTTTCGAGCAGTCTAGCCACCCTGCATTGCTGACTTGTCAGGCATAGCTGGTGATAGAGAAGACTATGAATTTGAATACTTGCTGTTCCTGCACTCTGACCTGTTATCTCAATGACATACCTATTATCTATTAAACGTTATCTATTATCACTGTTATCTATTAAACACACTGTTATCTATTAAACGTCCTCCTAAATGGATTGAATAAATGCTCCTTTTATGGACAAGAAATAGACAGGCATAGGCTTCTAGAAGAATTGCTTTCTCCTGGTGGGGCTTGAAGTCGTAACCTTGTCATCTAATTTCTGTATACTGCTGTATAAGTACAACATGCTGACAGACTGCACCACAGGATCCATCAACAACACTTTCACTGATCTTCATATTTTGCAGAAATGGAGCTGAACGATATTCGGACCAAGTCAATACTACTGTTGAGGTACCTGGCTAGCTCAGTCGGTAGAGCATGAGACTCTCAGGGTCGTGGGTTTGATCCCCACGTTAGGTGGTTATTTTCACTGCAGAAGCACCAACTCACTGACTTTCGAGCAGTCTAGCCACCCTGCATTGCTGACTTGACAAGCATAGCTGGTGATAGAGAAGACTATGAATTTGAATACTTGCTGTTCCTGCACTCTGACCTGTCATCTCAATGACATACCTATTATCTATTAAACGTCCTCCTAAATGGATTGAATAAATGCTCCTTTTATGGACAAGAAATAGACAGGCATAGGCTTCTAGAAGAATACTTGCTCCTGGTGGGGCTTGAAGTCGTAACCTTGTCATCTAATTTCTGTATACTGCTGTATAAGTACAACATGCTGACAGACTGCACCACAGGATCCATCAACAACACTTTCACTGATCTTCATATTTTGCAGAAATGGAGCTGAACGATATTCGGACCAAGTCAATACTACTGTTGAGGTACCTGGCTAGCTCAGTCGGTAGAGCATAAATAGACAGAAAGAGGGTTCAAGAAAAGTACATGCTCCTGGTGAGGATCAAACTCACAACCTCGGCATTGCTTCGCTGCATACTGCTGTATAAGTACCACGCGCTAACCGATTGCGCCACAGGAGCCTGATCACCTGTTTACCACATTTTGCACAAACATAGATGTACAATATTCGGTCAGAGTCAGTCCGACAATTGACCTACCTGGCTAACTCAGACGGTAGAGAATGAGACTCTTTATCTCGTATTCGTGGGTTCGAACCACAAATGGGGTGATTCTTTTCTGAGCCGAAGCACCAAAAAACTTCGCAAACAGCCATACGCTTGGACTTTCGAGCAGGCTTGCCACCCTGCATTGCTGACTTGTCAGGCATAGCTGGTGATAGAGAAGACGATGATTTTGTATTCTATCTCTGCCTGCACTCTGACCTGTCATCTCAATGACATCCCTATTATCTATTAAACGTCCTCCTAAATGGATTGAATAAATGCTCCTTTTATGGACAAGAAATAGACAGGCATAGGCTTCTAGAAGAATACTTGCTCCTGGTGGGGCTTGAAGTCGTAACCTTGTCATCTAATTTCTGTATACTGCTGTATAAGTACAACATGCTGACAGACTGCACCACAGGATCCATCAACAACACTTTCAATGATCTTCATATTTTGCAGAAATGGAGCTGAACGATATTCGGACCAAGTCAATACTACTTTGGAGGTACCTGGCTAGCTCAGTCGGTAGAGCATGAGACTCTTAATCTCAGGGTCGTGGGTTTGATCCCCACGTTAGGTGGTTATTTTCAATGCAGAAGTACCAACTCACTGACTTTCGAGCAGTCTAGCCACCCTGCATTGCTGACTTGTCAGGCATAGCTGGTGATAGAGAAGACTATGAATTTGAATACTTGCTGTTCCTGCACTCTGACCTGTTATCTCAATGACATACCTATTATCTATTAAACGTTATCTATTATCACTGTTATCTATTAAACACACTGTTATCTATTAAACGTCCTCCTAAATGGATTGAATAAATGCTCCTTTTATGGACAAGAAATAGACAGGCATAGGCTTCTAGAAGAATTGCTTTCTCCTGGTGGGGCTTGAAGTCGTAACCTTGTCATCTAATTTCTGTATACTGCTGTATAAGTACAACATGCTGACAGACTGCACCACAGGATCCATCAACAACACTTTCACTGATCTTCATATTTTGCAGAAATGGAGCTGAACGATATTCGGACCAAGTCAATACTACTGTTGAGGTACCTGGCTAGCTCAGTCGGTAGAGCATGAGACTCTCAGGGTCGTGGGTTTGATCCCCACGTTAGGTGGTTATTTTCACTGCAGAAGCACCAACTCACTGACTTTCGAGCAGTCTAGCCACCCTGCATTGCTGACTTGACAAGCATAGCTGGTGATAGAGAAGACTATGAATTTGAATACTTGCTGTTCCTGCACTCTGACCTGTCATCTCAATGACATACCTATTATCTATTAAACGTCCTCCTAAATGGATTGAATAAATGCTCCTTTTATGGACAAGAAATAGACAGGCATAGGCTTCTAGAAGAATACTTGCTCCTGGTGGGGCTTGAAGTCGTAACCTTGTCATCTAATTTCTGTATACTGCTGTATAAGTACAACATGCTGACAGACTGCACCACAGGATCCATCAACAACACTTTCACTGATCTTCATATTTTGCAGAAATGGAGCTGAACGATATTCGGACCAAGTCAATACTACTGTTGAGGTACCTGGCTAGCTCAGTCGGTAGAGCATAAATAGACAGAAAGAGGGTTCAAGAAAAGTACATGCTCCTGGTGAGGATCGAACTCACAACCTCGGCATTGCTTCGCTGCATACTGCTGTATAAGTACCACGCGCTAACCGATTGCGCCACAGGAGCCTGATCACCTGTTTACCACATTTTGCACAAACATAGATGTACAATATTCGGTCAGAGTCAGTCCGACAATTGACCTACCTGGCTAACTCAGACGGTAGAGAATGAGACTCTTTATCTCGTATTCGTGGGTTCGAACCACAAATGGGGTGATTCTTTTCTGAGCCGAAGCACCAAAAAACTTCGCAAACAGCCATACGCTTGGACTTTCGAGCAGGCTTGCCACCCTGCATTGCTGACTTGTCAGGCATAGCTGGTGATAGAGAAGACGATGATTTTGTATTCTATCTCTGCCTGCACTCTGACCTGTCATCTCAATGACATCCCTATTATCTATTAAACGTCCTCCTAAATGGATTGAATAAATGCTCCTTTTATGGACAAGAAATAGACAGGCAGAGGCTTCAAGAAGAATACTTGCTCCTGGTGGGGCTTTAACTCATAACCTTGTCATCTAATTTCTGTATACTGCTGTATAAGTACAACACGCTAACAGATTGACCACAGGATCCATCAACAACACTCTCACTGATCACCATATTTTGCAGAAACGGAGCTGAACGATATTCGGACCAAGTCAATACTACTGTTGAGGTACCTGGCTAGCTCAGTCGGTAGAGCATGAGACTCTCAACCTCAGGGTCGTGGGTTTGATCCCCACGTTAGGTGGTTATTTTCACTGCAGAAGCACCAACTGACTTTCGAGCAGTCTAGCCACCCTGCATTGCTGACTTGTCAGGCATAGCTGGTGATAGAGAAGACTATGAATTTGAATACTTGCTGTTCCTGCACTCTGACCTGTCATCTCAATGACATACCTATTATCTATTGAACGTCCTCCTAAATGGATTGAATAAATGCTCCTTTTATGGACAAGAAATAGACAGGCATAGGCTTCTAGAAGAATACTTGCTCCTGGTGGGGCTTGAAGTCGTAACCTTGTCATCTAATTTCTGTATACTGCTGTATAAGTACAACATGCTGACAGACTGCACCACAGGATCCATCAACAACACTTTCACTGATCTTCATATTTTGCAGAAATGGAGCTGAACGATATTCGGACCAAGTCAATACTACTGTTGAGGTACCTGGCTAGCTCAGTTGGTAGAGCATAAATAGACAGAAAGAGGGTTCAAGAAAAGTACATGCTCCTGGTGAGGATTGAACTCACAACCTCGGCATTGCTTCGCTGCATACTGCTGTATAAGTACCACGCGCTAACCGATTGCGCCACAGGAGCCTGATCACCTGTTTACCACATTTTGCACAAACATAGATGTACAATATTCGGTCAGAGTCAGTCCGACAATTGACCTACCTGGCTAACTCAGACGGTAGAGAATGAGACTCTTTATCTCGTATTCGTGGGTTCAAACCACAAATGGGGTGATTCTTTTCTGAGCCGAAGCACCAAAAAACTTTGCAAACAGCCATACGCTTGGACTTTCGAGCAGGCTTGCCACCCTGCATTGCTGACTTGTCAGGCATAGCTGGTGATAGAGAAGACGATGATTTTGTATTCTATCTCTGCCTGCACTCTGACCTGTCATCTCAATGACATCCCTATTATCTATTAAACGTCCTCCTAAATGGATTGAATAAATGCTCCTTTTATGGACAAGAAATAGACAGGCAGAGGCTTCAAGAAGAATACTTGCTCCTGGTGGGGCTTGAACTCATAACCTTGTCATCTAATTTCTGTATACTGCTGTATAAGTAAAACAGGCTAACCAATTGCACCACAGGATCCATCTACAACACTTTCAGTGATCTTCATATTTTGCAGAAATGGAGCTGAACGATATTCGGACCAAGTCAATACTACTTTTGAGGTACCTGGCTAGCTCAGTCGGTAGAGCATGAGACTCTTAATCTCAGGGTCGTGGGTTTGATCCCCACGTTAGGTGGTTATTTTCAATGCAGAAGTACCAACTCACTGACTTTCGAGCAGTCTAGCCACCCTGCATTGCTGACTTGTCAGGCATAGCTGGTGATAGAGAAGACTATGAATTTGAATACTTGCTGTTCCTGCACTCTGACCTGTTATCTCAATGACATACCTATTATCTATTAAACGTTATCTATTATCGCTGTTATCTATTAAACACACTGTTATCTATTAAACGTCCTCCTAAATGGATTGAATAAATGCTCCTTTTATGGACAAGAAATAGACAGGCATAGGCTTCTAGAAGAATTGCTTTCTCCTGGTGGGGCTTGAAGTCGTAACCTTGTCATCTAATTTCTGTATACTGCTGTATAAGTACAACATGCTGACAGACTGCACCACAGGATCCATCAACAACACTTTCACTGATCTTCATATTTTGCAGAAATGGAGCTGAACGATATTCGGACCAAGTCAATACTACTGTTGAGGTACCTGGCTAGCTCAGTCGGTAGAGCATAAATAGACAGGCAGAGGGTTCAAGAAAAGTACATGCTCCTGGTGAGGATCGAACTCACAACCTCGGCATTGCTTCGCTGCATACTGCTGTATAAGTACCACGCGCTAACCGATTGCGCCACAGGAGCCTGATCAACTGTTTACCACATTTTGCACAAACATAGATGTACAATATTCGGTCAGAGTCAGTCCGACAATTGACCTACCTGGCTAACTCAGACGGTAGAGAATGAGACTCTTTATCTCGTATTCGTGGGTTCGAACCACAAATGGGGGGATTCTTTTCTGAGCCGAAGCACCAAAAAACTTTGCAAACAGCCATACGCTTGGACTTTCGAGCAGGCTTGCCACCCTGCATTGCTGACTTGTCAGGCATAGCTGGTGATAGAGAAGACGATGATTTTGTATTCTATCTCTGCCTGCACTCTGACCTGTCATCTCAATGACATCCCTATTATCTATTAAACGTCCTCCTAAATGGATTGAATAAATGCTCCTTTTATGGACAAGAAATAGACAGGCAGAGGCTTCAAGAAGAATACTTGCTCCTGGTGGAGCTTGAACTCATAACCTTGTCATCTAATTTCTGTATACTGCTGTATAAGTAAAACAGGCTTACCAATTGCACCACAGGATCCATCAACAACACTTTCACTGATCTTCATATTTTGCAGAAATGGAGCTGAACGATATTCGGACCAAGTCAATACTACTGTTGAGGTACCTGGCTAGCTCAGTCGGTAGAGCATAAATAGACAGGCAGAGGGTTCAAGAAAAGTACATGCTCCTGGTGAGGATCGAACTCACAACCTCGGCATTGCTTCGCTGCATACTGCTGTATAAGTACCACGCGCTAACCGATTGCACCACAGGAGCCTGATCACCTGTTTACCACATTTTGCACAAACATAGATGTACAATATTCGGTCAGAGTCAGTCCGACAATTGACCTACCTGGCTAACTCAGACGGTAGAGAATGAGACTCTTTATCTTGTATTCGTGGGTTCGAACCACAAATGGGGTGATTATTTTCTGAGCCGAAGCACCAACACACTTCGCAAACAGCCATACGCTTGGACTTTCGAGCAGGCTTGCCACCCTGCATTGCTGACGTGTCAGGCATAGCTGGTGATAGAGAAGACAATGGTTTTGTATTCTATCTCTGCCTGCACTCTGACCTGTCATCTCAATGACATACCTATTATCTATTAAACGTCCTCCTAAATGGATTGAATAAATGCTCCTTTTATGGACAAGAAATATACAGGCATAGTCTTCTAGAAGAATACTTGCTCCTGGTGGGGCTTGAAGTCGTAACCTTGTCATCTAATTTCTGTATACTGATGTATAAGTACAACATGCTGACAGACTGCACCACAGGATCCATCAACAACACTTTCACTGATCTTCATATTTTGCAGAAATGGAGCTGAACGATATTCGGACCAAGTCAATACTACTGTTGAGGTACCTGGCTAGCTCAGTCGGTAGAGCATGAGACTCTTAATCTCAGGGTCGTGGGTTTGATCCCCACGTTAGGTGGTTATTTTCACTGCAGAACCACCAACTCACTGACTTTCGAGCAGTCTAGCTGACTTGTCAGGCATAGCTGGTGATAGAGAAGACTATGAATTTGAATACTTGCTGTTCCTGCACTCTGACCTGTTATCTCAATGACATACCTATTATCTATTAAACGTCCTCCTAAATGGATTGAATAAATGCTCCTTTTATGGACAAGAAATAGACAGGCATAGGCTTCTAGAAGAATACTTGCTCCTGGTGGGGCTTGAAGTCGTAACCTTGTCATCTAATTTCTGTATACTGCTGTATAAGTACAACATGCTGACAGACTGCACCACAGGATCCATCAACAACACTTTCACTGATCTTCATATTTTGCAGAAATGGAGCTGAACGATATTCGGACCAAGTCAATACTACTGTTGAGGTACCTGGCTAGCTCAGTCGGTAGAGCATAAATAGACAGGCAGAGGGTTCAAGAAAAGTACATGCTCCTGGTGAGGATCGAACTCACAACCTCGGCATTGCTTCGCTGCATACTGCTGTATAAGTACCACGCGCTAACCGATTGCGCCACAGGAGCCTGATCACCTGGTTACCACATTTTGCACAAACATAGATGTACAATATTCGGTCAGAGTCAGTCCGACAATTGACCTACCTGGCTAACTCAGACGGTAGAGAATGAGACTCTTTATCTCGTATTCGTGGGTTCGAACCACAAATGGGGGGATTATTTTCTGAGCCGAAGCACCAAAAAACTTCGCAAACAGCCATACGCTTGGACTTTCGAGCAGGCTTGCCACCCTGCATTGCTGACTTGTCAGGCATAGCTGGTGATAGAGAAGACGATGATTTTGTATTCTATCTCTGCCTGCACTCTGACCTGTCATCTCAATGACATCCCTATTATCTATTAAACGTCCTCCTAAACGGATTGAATAAATGCTCCTTTTATGGACAAGAAATAGACAGGCAGAGGCTTCAAGAAGAATACTTGCTCCTGGTGGGGCTTGAACTCATAACCTTGTCATCTAATTTCTGTATACTGCTGTATAAGTAAAACAGGCTTACCAATTGCACCACAGGATCCATCAACAACACTTTCACTGATCTTCATATTTTGCAGAAATGGAGCTGAACGATATTCGGACCAAGTCAATACTACTGTTGAGGTACCTGGCTAGCTCAGTCGGTAGAGCATGAGACTCTTAATCTCAGGGTCGTGGGTTTGATCCCCATGTTAGGTGGTTATTTTCACTGCAGAACCACCAACTCACTGACTTTCGAGCAGTCTAGCCACCCTGCATTGCTGACTTGTCAGGCATAGCTGGTGATAGAGAAGACTATGAATTTGAATACTTGCTGTTCCTGCACTCTGACCTGTTATCTCAATGACATACCTATTATCTATTAAACGTCCTCCGAAATGGATTGAATAAATGCTCCTTTTATGGACAAGAAATAGACAGGCATAGGCTTCTAGAAGAATACTTGGGGCTTGAAGTCGTAACCTTGTCATCTAATTTCTGTATACTGCTGTATAAGTACAACATGCTGACAGACTGCACCACAGGATCCATCAACAACACTTTCACTGATCTTCATATTTTGCAGAAATGGAGCTGAACGATATTCGGACCAAGTCAATACTACTGTTGAGGTACCTGGCTAGCTCAGTCGGTAGAGCATAAATAGACAGAAAGAGGGTTCAAGAAAGGTACATGCTCCTGGTGAGGATCGAACTCACAACCTCGGCATTGCTTCGCTGCATACTGCTGTATAAGTACCACGCGCTAACCGATTGCGCCACAGGAGCTTGATCACCTGTTTACCACATTTTGCACAAACATAGATGTACAATATTCGGTCAGAGTCAGTCCGACAATTGACCTACCTGGCTAACTCAGACGGTAGAGAATGAGACTCTTTATCTCGTATTCGTGGGTTCGAACCACAAATGGGGTGATTCTTTTCTGAGCCGAAGCACCAAAAAACTTCGCAAACAGCCATACGCTTGGACTTTCGAGCAGGCTTGCCACCCTGCATTGCTGACTTGTCAGGCATAGCTGGTGATAGAGAAGACGATGATTTTGTATTCTATCTCTGCCTGCACTCTGACCTGTCATCTCAATGACATCCCTATTATCTATTAAACGTCCTCCTAAATGGATTGAATAAATGCTCCTTTTATGGACAAGAAATAGACAGGCAGAGGCTTCAAGAAGAATACTTGCTCCTGGTGGGGCTTGAACTCATAACCTTGTCATCTAATTTCTGTATACTGCTGTATAAGTAAAACAGGCTAACCAATTGCACCACAGGATCCATCTACAACACTTTCACTGATCTTCATATTTTGCAGAAATGGAGCTGAACGATATTCGGACCAAGTCAATACTACTTTTGAGGTACCTGGCTAGCTCAGTCGGTAGAACATGAGACTCTTAATCTCAGCGTCGTGGGTTTGATCCCCACGTTAGGTGGTTATTTTCAATGCAGAAGTACCAACTCACTGACTTTCGAGCAGTCTAGCCACCCTGCATTGCTGACTTGTCAGGCATAGCTGGTGATAGAGAAGACTATGAATTTGAATACTTGCTGTTCCTGCACTCTGACCTGTTATCTCAATGACATACCTATTATCTATTAAACGTCCTCCTAAATGGATTGAATAAATGCTCCTTTTATGGACAAGAAATAGACAGGCATAGGCTTCTAGAAGAATACTTGCTCCTGGTGGGGCTTGAAGTCGTAACCTTGTCATCTAATTTCTGTATACTGCTGTATAAGTACAACATGCTGACAGACTGCACCACAGGATCCATCAACAACACTTTCACTGATCTTCATATTTTGCAGAAATGGAGCTGAACGATATTCGGACCAAGTCAATACTACTTTGGAGGTACCTGGCAAGCTCAGTCGGTAGAGCATAAATAGACAGGCAGAGGGTTCGAGAAAAGTACATGCTCCTGGTGAGGATCGAACTCACAACCTCGGCATTGCTTCGCTGCATACTGCTGTATAAGTACCACGCGCTAACCGATTGCGCCACAGGAGCCTGATCACCTGTTTACCACATTTTGCACAAACATAGATGTACAATATTCGGTCAGAGTCAGTCCGACAATTGACCTACCTGGCTAACTCAGACGGTAGAGAATGAGACTCTTTATCTCGTATTCGTGGGTTCGAACCACAAATGGGGTGATTCTTTTCTGAGCCGAAGCACCAAAAAACTTCGCAAACAGCCATACGCTTGGACTTTCGAGCAGGCTTGCCACCCTGCATTGCTGACTTGTCAGGCATAGCTGGTGATAGAGAAGACGATGATTTTGTATTCTATCTCTGCCTGCACTCTGACCCTGTCATCTCAATGACATCCCTATTATCTATTAAACGTCCTCCTAAATGGATTGAATAAATGCTCCTTTTATGGACAAGAAATAGACAGGCAGAGGCTTCAAGAAGAATACTTGCTCCTGGTGGGGCTTGAACTCATAACCTTGTCATCTAATTTCTGTATACTGCTGTATAAGTAAAACAGGCTAACCAATTGCACCACAGGATCCATCTACAACACTTTCACTGATCTTCATATTTTGCAGAAATGGAGCTGAACGATATTCGGACCAAGTCAATACTACTTTTGAGGTACCTGGCTAGCTCAGTCGGTAGAGCATGAGACTCTTAATCTCAGCGTCGTGGGTTTGATCCCCACGTTAGGTGGTTATTTTCAATGCAGAAGTACCAACTCACTGACTTTCGAGCAGTCTAGCCACCCTGCATTGCTGACTTGTCAGGCATAGCTGGTGATAGAGAAGACGATGATTTTGTATTCTATCTCTGCCTGCACTCTGACCTGTCATCTCAATGACATCCCTATTATCTATTAAACGTCCTCCTAAATGGATTGAATAAATGCTCCTTTTATGGACAAGAAATAGACAGGCATAGGCTTCTAGAAGAATACTTGCTCCTGGTGGGGCTTGAAGTCGTAACCTTGTCATCTAATTTCTGTATACTGCTGTATAAGTACAACATGCTGACAGACTGCACCACAGGATCCATCAACAACACTTTCACTGATCTTCATATTTTGCAGAAATGGAGCTGAACGATATTCGGACCAAGTCAATACTACTGTTGAGGTACCTGGCTAGCTCAGTCGGTAGAGCATAAATAGACAGAAAGAGGGTTCAAGAAAGGTACATGCTCCTGGTGAGGATCGAACTCACAACCTCGGCATTGCTTCGCTGCATACTGCTGTATAAGTACCACGCGCTAACCGATTGCGCCACAGGAGCCTGATCACCTGTTTACCACATTTTGCACAAACATAGATGTACAATATTCGGTCAGAGTCAGTCCGACAATTGACCTACCTGGCTAACTCAGACGGTAGAGAATGAGACTCTTTATCTCGTATTCGTGGGTTCGAACCACAAATGGGGTGATTCTTTTCTGAGCCGAAGCACCAAAAAACTTCGCAAACAGCCATACGCTTGGACTTTCGAGCAGGCTTGCCACCCTGCATTGCTGACTTGTCAGGCATAGCTGGTGATAGAGAAGACGATGATTTTGTATTCTATCTCTGCCTGCACTCTGACCTGTCATCTCAATGACATCCCTATTATCTATTAAACGTCCTCCTAAATGGATTGAATAAATGCTCCTTTTATGGACAAGAAATAGACAGGCAGAGGCTTCAAGAAGAATACTTGCTCCTGGTGGGGCTTGAACTCATAACCTTGTCATCTAATTTCTGTATACTGCTGTATAAGTAAAACAGGCTAACCAATTGCACCACAGGATCCATCTACAACACTTTCACTGATCTTCATATTTTGCAGAAATGGAGCTGAACGATATTCGGACCAAGTCAATACTACTTTTGAGGTACCTGGCTAGCTCAGTCGCTAGAGCATGAGACTCTTAATCTCAGCGTCGTGGGTTTGATCCCCACGTTAGGTGGTTATTTTCAATGCAGAAGTACCAACTCACTGACTTTCGAGCAGTCTAGCCACCCTGCATTGCTGACTTGTCAGGCATAGCTGGTGATAGAGAAGACTATGAATTTGAATACTTGCTGTTCCTGCACTCTGACCTGTCATCCCAATGACATACCTATAAAACGTCCTCCTAAATGGATTGAATAAATGCTCCTTTTATGGACAAGAAATAGACAGGCATAGGCTTCTAGAAGAATACTTGCTCCTGGTGGGGCTTGAAGTCGTAACCTTGTCATCTAATTTCTGTATACTGCTGTATAAGTACAACATGCTGACAGACTGCACCACAGGATCCATCAACAACACTTTCACTGATCTTCATATTTTGCAGAAATGGAGCTGAACGATATTCGGACCAAGTCAATACTACTGTTGAGGTACCTGGCTAGCTCAGTCGGTAGAGCATAAATAGACAGAAAGAGGGTTCAAGAAAGGTACATGCTCCTGGTGAGGATCGAACTCACAACCTCGGCATTGCTTCGCTGCATACTGCTGTATAAGTACCACGCGCTAACCGATTGCGCCACAGGAGCCTGATCACCTGTTTACCACATTTTGCACAAACATAGATGTACAATATTCGGTCAGAGTCAGTCCGACAATTGACCTACCTGGCTAACTCAGACGGTAGAGAATGAGACTCTTTATCTCGTATTCGTGGGTTCGAACCACAAATGGGGTGATTCTTTTCTGAGCCGAAGCACCAAAAAACTTCGCAAACAGCCATACGCTTGGACTTTTGAGCAGGCTTGCCACCCTGCATTGCTGACTTGTCAGGCATAGCTGGTGATAGAGAAGACGATGATTTTGTATTCTATCTCTGCCTGCACTCTGACCTGTCATCTCAATGACATCCCTATTATCTATTAAACGTCCTCCTAAATGGATTGAATAAATGCTCCTTTTATGGACAAGAAATAGACAGGCAGAGGCTTCAAGAAGAATACTTGCTCCTGGTGGGGCTTGAACTCATAACCTTGTCATCTAATTTCTGTATACTGCTGTATAAGTAAAACAGGCTAACCAATTGCACCACAGGATCCATCTACAACACTTTCACTGATCTTCATATTTTGCAGAAATGGAGCTGAACGATATTCGGACCAAGTCAATACTACTTTTGAGGTACCTGGCTAGCTCAGTCGCTAGAGCATGAGACTCTTAATCTCAGCGTCGTGGGTTTGATCCCCACGTTAGGTGGTTATTTTCAATGCAGAAGTACCAACTCACTGACTTTCGAGCAGTCTAGCCACCCTGCATTGCTGACTTGTCAGGCATAGCTGGTGATAGAGAAGACTATGAATTTGAATACTTGCTGTTCCTGCACTCTGACCTGTCATCTCAATGACATACCTATTATCTATTAAACGTCCTCCTAAATGGATTGAATAAATGCTCCTTTTATGGACAAGAAATAGACAGGCAGAGGCTTCAAGAAGAATACTTGCTCCTGGTGGGGCTTGAACTCATAACCTTGTCATCTAATTTCTGTATACTGCTGTATAAGTACAACACACTAACAGATTGACCACAGGATCCATCAACAACACTCTCACTGATCACCATATTTTGCAGAAACGGAGCTGAACGATATTCGGACCAAGTCAATACTACTGTTGAGGTACCTGGCTAGCTCAGTCGGTAGAGCATGAGACTCTTAAGCTCAGGGTCGTGGGTTTGATCCCCACGTTAGGTGGTTATTTTCACTGCAGAAGCACCAACTCACTGACTTTCGAGCAGTCTAGCCACCCTGCATTGCTGACTTGTCAGGCATAGCTGGTGATAGAGAAGACTATGAATTTGAATACTTGCTGTTCCTGCACTCTGACCTGTCATCTCAATGACATACCTATTATCTATTAAACGTCCTCCTAAATGGATTGAATAAATGCTCCTTTTATGGACAAGAAATAGACAGGCATAGGCTTCTAGAAGAATACTTGCTCCTGGTGGGGCTTGAAGTCGTAACCTTGTCATCTAATTTCTGTATACTGCTGTATAAGTACAACATGCTGACAGACTGCACCACAGGATCCATCAACAACACTTTCACTGATCTTCATATTTTGCAGAAATGGAGCTGAACGATATTCGGACCAAGTCAATACTACTGTTGAGGTACCTGGCTAGCTCAGTTGGTAGAGCATAAATAGACAGGCAGAGGCTTCAAGAAGAATACTTGCTCCTGGTGGGGCTTGAACTCATAACCTTGTCATCTAATTTCTGTATACTGCTGTATAAGTAAAACAGGCTAACCAATTGCACCACAGGATCCATCAACAACACTTACACTGATCTTCATATTTTGCAGAAATGGAGCTGAACGATATTCGGACCAAGTCATTGCTACTGTTGAGGTACCTGGCTAGCTCAGTCGGTAGAGCATGAGACTCTTAATTTCAGCGTCGTGGGTTTGATCCCCACGTTAGGTGGTTATTTTCAACGCAGAAGTACCAACTCACTGACTTTCGAGCAGTCTAGCCACCCTGCATTGCTGACTTGTCAGGCATAGCTGGTGATAGAGAAGACTATGAATTTGAATACTTGCTGTTCCTGCACTCTGACCTGTCATCTCAATGACATACCTATTAAACGTCCTCCTAAATGGATTGAATAAATGCTCCTTTTATGGACAAGAAATAGACAGGCATAGGCTTCTAGAAGAATACTTGCTCCTGGTGGGGCTTGAAGTCGTAACCTTGTCATCTAATTTCTGTATACTGCTGTATAAGTACAACATGCTGACAGACTGCACCACAGGATCCATCAACAACACTTTCACTGATCTTCATATTTTGCAGAAATGGAGCTGAACGATATTCGGACCAAGTCAATACTACTGTTGAGGTACCTGGCTAGCTCAGTCGGTAGAGCATGAGACTCTCAATCTCAGGGTCGTGGGTTTGATCCCCACGTTAGGTGGTTATTTTCACTGCAGAAGCACCAACTCACTGACTTTCGAGCAGTCTAGCCACCCTGCATTGCTGACTTGTCAAGCATAGCTGGTGATAGAGAAGGCTATGAATTTGAATACTTGCTGTTCCTGCACTCTGACCTGTCATCTCAATGACATACCTATTATCTATTAAACGTCCTCCTAAATGGATTGAATACATGCTCCTTTTATGGACAAGAAATAGACAGGCATAGGCTTCTAGAAGAATACTTGCTCCTGGTGGGGCTTGAAGTCGTAACCTTGTCATCTAATTTCTGTATACTGCTGTATAAGTACAACATGCTGACAGACTGCACCACAGGATCCATCAACAACACTTTCACTGATCTTCATATTTTGCAGAAATGGAGCTGAACGATATTCGGACCAAGTCAATACTACTGTTGAGGTACCTGGCTAGCTCAGTTGGTAGAGCATAAATAGACAGGCAGAGGCTTCAAGAAGAATACTTGCTCCTGGTGGGGCTTGAACTCATAACCTTGTCATCTAATTTCTGTATACTGCTGTATAAGTAAAACAGGCTAACCAATTGCACCACAGGATCCATCAACAACACTTACACTGATCTTCATATTTTGCAGAAATGGAGCTGAACGATATTCGGACCAAGTCATTGCTACTGTTGAGGTACCTGGCTAGCTCAGTCGGTAGAGCATGAGACTCTTAATTTCAGCGTCGTGGGTTTGATCCCCACGTTAGGTGGTTATTTTCAACGCAGAAGTACCAACTCACTGACTTTCGAGCAGTCTAGCCACCCTGCATTGCTGACTTGTCAGGCATAGCTGGTGATAGAGAAGACTATGAATTTGAATACTTGCTGTTCCTGCACTCTGACCTGTCATCTCAATGACATACCTATTAAACGTCCTCCTAAATGGATTGAATAAATGCTCCTTTTATGGACAAGAAATAGACAGGCATAGGCTTCTAGAAGAATACTTGCTCCTGGTGGGGCTTGAAGTCGTAACCTTGTCATCTAATTTCTGTATACTGCTGTATAAGTACAACATGCTGACAGACTGCACCACAGGATCCATCAACAACACTTTCACTGATCTTCATATTTTGCAGAAATGGAGCTGAACGATATTCGGACCAAGTCAATACTACTGTTGAGGTACCTGGCTAGCTCAGTCGGTAGAGCATGAGACTCTCAATCTCAGGGTCGTGGGTTTGATCCCCACGTTAGGTGGTTATTTTCACTGCAGAAGCACCAACTCACTGACTTTCGAGCAGTCTAGCCACCCTGCATTGCTGACTTGTCAAGCATAGCTGGTGATAGAGAAGGCTATGAATTTGAATACTTGCTGTTCCTGCACTCTGACCTGTCATCTCAATGACATACCTATTATCTATTAAACGTCCTCCTAAATGGATTGAATAAATGCTCCTTTTATGGACAAGAAATAGACAGGCATAGGCTTCTAGAAGAATACTTGCTCCTGGTGGGGCTTGAAGTCGTAACCTTGTCATCTAATTTCTGTATACTGCTGTATAAGTACAACATGCTGACAGACTGCACCACAGGATCCATCAACAACACTTTCACTGATCTTCATATTTTGCAGAAATGGAGCTGAACGATATTCGGACCAAGTCAATACTACTGTTGAGGTACCTGGCTAGCTCAGTCGGTAGAGCATAAATAGACAGAAAGAGGGTTCAAGAAAAGTACATGCTCCTGGTGAGGATTGAACTCACAACCTCGGCATTGCTTCGCTGCATACTGCTGTATAAGTACCACGCGCTAACCGATTGCGCCACAGGAGCCTGATCACCTGTTTACCACATTTTGCACAAACATAGATGTACAATATTCGGTCAGAGTCAGTCCGACAATTGACCTACCTGGCTAACTCAGACGGTAGAGAATGAGACTCTTTATCTCGTATTCGTGGGTTCGAACCACAAATGGGGTGATTCTTTTCTGAGCCGAAGCACCAAAAAACTTCGCAAACAGCCATACGCTTGGACTTTCGAGCAGGCTTGCCACCCTGCATTGCTGACTTGTCAGGCATAGCTGGTGATAGAGAAGACGATGATTTTGTATTCTATCTCTGCCTGCACTCTGACCTGTCATCTCAATGACATCCCTATTATCTATTAAACGTCCTCCTAAATGGATTGAATAAATGCTCCTTTTATGGACAAGAAATAGACAGGCAGAGGCTTCAAGAAGAATACTTGCTCCTGGTGGGGCTTGAACTCATAACCTTGTCATCTAATTTCTGTATACTGCTGTATAAGTACAACACGCTAACAGATTGACCACAGGATCCATCAACAACACTCTCACTGATCACCATATTTTGCAGAAACGGAGCTGAACGATATTCGGACCAAGTCAATACTACTGTTGAGGTACCTGGCTAGCTCAGTTGGTAGAGCATGAGACTCTCAGGGTCGTGGGTTTGATCCCCACGTTAGGTGGTTATTTTCACTGCAGAAGCACCAACTCACTGACTTTCGAGCAGTCTAGCCACCCTGCATTGCTGACTTGACAAGCATAGCTGGTGATAGAGAAGACTATGAATTTGAATACTTGCTGTTCCTGCACTCTGACCTGTCATCTCAATGACATACCTATTATCTATTAAACGTCCTCCTAAATGGATTGAATAAATGCTCCTTTTATGGACAAGAAATAGACAGGCATAGGCTTCTAGAAGAATACTTGCTCCTGGTGGGGCTTGAAGTCGTAACCTTGTCATCTAATTTCTGTATACTGCTGTATAAGTACAACATGCTGACAGACTGCACCACAGGATCCATCAACAACACTTTCACTGATCTTCATATTTTGCAGAAATGGAGCTGAACGATATTCGGACCAAGTCAATACTACTGTTGAGGTACCTGGCTAGCTCAGTCGGTAGAGCATAAATAGACAGAAAGAGGGTTCAAGAAAAGTACATGCTCCTGGTGAGGATCCAACTCACAACCTCGGCATTGCTTCGCTGCATACTGCTGTATAAGTACCACGCGCTAACCGATTGCGCCACAGGAGTCTGATCACCTGTTTACCACATTTTGCACAAACATAGATGTACAATATTCGGTCAGAGTCAGTCCGACAATTGACCTACCTGGCTAACTCAGACGGTAGAGAATGAGACTCTTTATCTCGTATTCGTGGGTTCGAACCACAAATGAGGTGATTCTTTTCTGAGCCGAAGCACCAAAAAACTTCGCAAACAGCCATACGCTTGGACTTTCGAGCAGGCTTGCCACCCTGCATTGCTGACTTGTCAGGCATAGCTGGTGATAGAGAAGACGATGATTTTGTATTCTATCTCTGCCTGCACTCTGACCTGTCATCTCAATGACATCCCTATTATCTATTAAACGTCCTCCTAAATGGATTGAATAAATGCTCCTTTTATGGACAAGAAATAGACAGGCAGAGGCTTCAAGAAGAATACTTGCTCCTGGTGGGGCTTTAACTCATAACCTTGTCATCTAATTTCTGTATACTGCTGTATAAGTACAACACGCTAACAGATTGACCACAGGATCCATCAACAACACTCTCACTGATCACCATATTTTGCAGAAACGGAGCTGAACGATATTCGGACCAAGTCAATACTACTGTTGAGGTACCTGGCTAGCTCAGTCGGTAGAGCATGAGACTCTCAATCTCAGGGTCGTGGGTTTGATCCCCACGTTAGGTGGTTATTTTCACTGCAGAAGCACCAACTCACTGACTTTCGAGCAGTCTAGCCACCCTGCATTGCTGACTTGTCAAGCATAGCTGGTGATAGAGAAGACTATGAATTTGAATACTTGCTGTTCCTGCACTCTGACCTGTCATCTCAATGACATACCTATTATCTATTAAACGTCCTCCTAAATGGATTGAATAAATGCTCCTTTTATGGACAAGAAATAGACAGGCATAGGCTTCTAGAAGAATACTTGCTCCTGGTGGGGCTTGAAGTCGTAACCTTGTCATCTAATTTCTGTATACTGCTGTATAAGTACAACATGCTGACAGACTGCACCACAGGATCCATCAACAACACTTTCACTGATCTTCATATTTTGCAGAAATGGAGCTGAACGATATTCGGACCAAGTCAATACTACTGTTGAGGTACCTGGCTAGCTCAGTCGGTAGAGCATAAATAGACAGAAAGAGGGTTCAAGAAAAGGACATACTCCTGGTGAGGATTGAACTCACAACCTCGGCATTGTTTCGCTGCATACTGCTGTATAAGTACCACGCGCTAACCGATTGCGCCACAGGAGCCTGATCACCTGTTTACCACATTTTGCACAAACATAGATGTACAATATTCGGTCAGAGTCAGTCCGACAATTGACCTACCTGGCTAACTCAGACGGTAGAGAATGAGACTCTTTATCTCGTATTCGTGGGTTCGAACCACAAATGGGGTGATTCTTTTCTGAGCCGAAGCACCAAAAAACTTTGCAAACAGCCATACGCTTGGACTTTCGAGCAGGCTTGCCACCCTGCATTGCTGACTTGTCAGGCATAGCTGGTGATAGAGAAGACGATGATTTTGTATTCTATCTCTGCCTGCACTCTGACCTGTCATCTCAATGACATCCCTATTATCTATTAAACGTCCTCCTAAATGGATTGAATAAATGCTCCTTTAATGGACAAGAAATAGACAGGCAGAGGCTTCAAGAAGAATACTTGCTCCTGGTGGGGCTTGAACTCATAACCTTGTCATCTAATTTCTGTATACTGCTGTATAAGTAAAACAGGCTAACCAATAGCACCACAGGATCCATCTACAACACTTTCAGTGATCTTCATATTTTGCAGAAATGGAGCTGAACGATATTCGGACCAAGTCAATACTACTTTTGAGGTACCTGGCTAGCTCAGTCGGTAGAGCATGAGACTCTTAATCTCAGGGTCGTGGGTTTGATCCCCACGTTAGGTGGTTATTTTCAATGCAGAAGTACCAACTCACTGACTTTCGAGCAGTCTAGCCACCCTGCATTGCTGACTTGTCAGGCATAGCTGGTGATAGAGGGGGCGGCAGGGTAGCCTAGTGGTTAGAGCATTGGGCTAGTAACCGGAAGGTTGCAAGTTCAAATCCCCGAGCTGACAAGGTACAAATCTGTCGTTCTGCCCCTGAACAGGCAGTTAACCCACTGTTCCTAGGCCGTCTTTGAAAATAAGAATTTGTTCTTAACTGACTTGCCTGGTTAAATAAAAAATAGAGAAGACTATGAATTTGAATACTTGCTGTTCCTGCACTCTGACCTGTTATCTCAATGACATACCTATTATCTATTAAACGTTATCTATTATCACTGTTATCTATTAAACACACTGTTATCTATTAAACGTCCTCCTAAATGGATTGAATAAATGCTCCTTTTATGGACAAGAAATAGACAGGCATAGGCTTCTAGAAGAATACTTGCTCCTGGTGGGGCTTGAAGTCGTAACCTTGTCATCTAATTTCTGTATACTGCTGTATAAGTACAACATGCTGACAGACTGCACCACAGGATCCATCAACAACACTTTCACTGATCTTCATATTTTGTGGAATGGAGCTGAACGATATTCGGACCAAGTCAATACTACTGTTGAGGTACCTGGCTAGCTCAGTTGGTAGAGCATAAATAGACAGGCAGAGGGTTCAAGAAAAGTACATGCTCCTGGTGAGGATCGAACTCACAACCTCGGCATTGCTTCGCTGCATACTGCTGTATAAGTACCACGCGCTAACCGATTGCGCCACAGGAGCCTGATCACCTGTTTACCACATTTTGCACAAACATAGATGTACAATATTCGGTCAGAGTCAGTCCGACAATTGACCTACCTGGCTAACTCAGACGGTAGAGAATGAGACTCTTTATCTCGTATTCGTGGGTTCGAACCACAAATGGGGGGATTCTTTTCTGAGCCGAAGCACCAAAAAACTTCGCAAACAGCCATACGCTTGGAATTTCGAGCAGGCTTGCCACCCTGCATTGCTGACTTGTCAGGCATAGCTGGTGATAGAGAAGACGATGATTTTGTATTCTATCTCTGCCTGCACTCTGACCTGTCATCTCAATGACATCCCTATTATCTATTAAACGTCCTCCTAAATGGATTGAATAAATGCTCCTTTTATGGACAAGAAATAGACAGGCAGAGGCTTCAAGAAGAATACTTGCTCCTGGTGGGGCTTGAACTCATAACCTTGTCATCTAATTTCTGTATACTGCTGTATAAGTAAAACAGGCTAACCAATTGCACCACAGGATCCATCAACAACACTTTCACTGATCTTCATATTTTGCAGAAATGGAGCTGAACGATATTCGGACCAAGTCAATACTACTGTTGAGGTACCTGGCTAGCTCAGTAGGTAGAGCATGAGACTCTTAATCTCAGGGTCGTGGGATTGATCCCCACGTTAGGTGGTTCTTTTCACTGCAGAAGCACTGACTTTCGAGCAGTCTAGCCACCCTGCATTGCTGACTTGTCAGGCATAGCTGGTGATAGAGAAGACTATGAATTTGAATACTTGCTGTTCCTGCACTCTGACCTGTTATCTCAATGACATACCTATTATCTATTAAACGTCCTCCTAAATGGATTGAATAAATGCTCCTTTTATGGACAAGAAATAGACAGGCAGAGGCTTCAAGAAGAATACTTGCTCCTGGTGGGGCTTGAACTCATAACCTTGTCATCTAATTTCTGTATACTGCTGTATAAGTAAAACAGGCTAACCAATTGCACCACAGGATCCATCAACAACACTTTCACTGATCTTCATATTTTGCAGAAATGGAGCTGAACGATATTCGGACCAAGTCAATACTACTGTTGAGGTACCTGGCTAGCTCAGTCGGTAGAGCATAAATAGACAGGCAAAGGGTTCAAGAAAAGTACACGCTCCTGGTGAGGATCGAACTCACAACCTCGGCATTGCTTCGCTGCATACTGCTGTATAAGTACCACGCGCTAACCGATTGCGCCACAGGAGCCTGATCACCTATTTACCACATTTTGCACAAACATAGATGTACAATATTCGGTCAGAGTCAGTCCGACAATTGACCTACCTGGCTACCTCAGACGGTAGAGAATGAGACTCTTTATCTCGTATTCGTGGGTTCGAACCACAAATGGGGGGATTCTTTTCTGAGCCGAATCACCAAAAAACTTTGCAAACAGCCATACGCTTGGACTTTCGAGCAGGCTTGCCACCCTGCATTGCTGACTTGTCAGGCATAGCTGGTGATAGAGAAGACGATGATTTTGTATTCTATCTCTGCCTGCACTCTGACCTGTCATCTCAATGTCATCCCTATTATCTATTAAACGTCCTCCTAAATGGATTGAATAAATGCTCCTTTTATGGACAAGAAATAGACAGGCAGAGGCTTCAAGAAGAATACTTGCTCCTGGTGGGGCTTGAACTCATAACCTTGTCATCTAATTTCTGTATACTGCTGTATAAGTAAAACAGGCTAACCAATTGCACCACAGGATCCATCAACAACACTTTCACTGATCTTCATATTTTGCAGAAATGGAGCTGAACGATATTCGGACCAAGTCAATACTACTGTTGAGGTACCTGGCTAGCTCAGTCGGTAGAGCATAAATAGACAGGCAAAGGGTTCAAGAAAAGTACATGCTCCTGGTGAGGATCGAACTCACAACCTCAGCGTTGGTTTGCTGCATACTGCTGAATAAGTACCACACGCTAACCAATTGCCCCACAGGAGCTTGATCACCTGTTTACCATATTTTGCACAAACATAGATGTACAATACTCGGTCCGAGTCAGTTAGACAATTGACCTACCTGGCTAACTCAGACGGTAGAGCATGAGACTCTTACAGTTTTTTTTCGATTGCTAAACGACAGTGGACACAACTGGAGTCACATGTGCAAAACTCTAACTACAGTCTGCACAGCAGCAGTTCATGTGGACCAAACTCTAGTTAGTTTTTCATTGCTTGAACACAGTTTTCAAAACTCTACACACTTATTCCATGACTTTAACCACAACCTGCACAACACTGTGGATTTACAGCACTTTGTTCAAATGCTAACACACTGCTTTCAAAACTGTGAACCACACATTCAAAACGGAATAGATTTCAGCCTTGTGCCTTTCAAACACTGCTAATTGCAATTTCAGCTGAAAGGCTAAGCAGGTGTCTTGTTTTAGACTTGTTAGTGAACACACACACATATTACAGTATATATAGGTAGAGCTCAGAAAGACTCATTTTGGAAATGGAACAAGGAAGATGGGTTCGTGGAGGGAGAAGGGTGGCAGGGAGAGGGCGGATGCGTGGAGGAAGACAAAGAAGACAAAGAGCTGTTATTTCAGATGAAATAAGGGCTACACTTATAGACCATGTCGTGAACCATGGTCTCTCATTGAGAGAGGCAGGGTTGAGTGTGCAACCCAATCTGCAAAGATCCACAGTGGCATCTGTAATGCGAATTTTCCATCATGCAAACAGGTGAGAGTTACATCCTTACAGTAAATGAAAACATTACAGGAATCTATTTTGTATTGCAATTATAGAATATTTACACAGATATATATTACAGTAAGTTTAACTGTAAAATATATTTTTACAACAGGACCCAAAGGCTGCCCCCAATAGGGGGAAGAGGAAAAATATTTTCAGATGAGCAGGAAAATGCTATTGTTGACATGGTTGCTGTCAACAATGCAATACAACTGCGGGAGATTCAAGATAGAGTGCTGGCTGATAATGATATATTTGAAAATGTTAATTCTGTCAGCACAACAACTATTGCTCGAGTCCTAAAGAAACACCAAGTTACAATGAAACAGTTATACACTGTACCATTCGAGAGAAACAGTGAATGGGTAAAAGAGCAAAGATACCAATATGTCCAGGTAAGACGTCTGAGGTTACGTACACAGCTATACAAAATATTTACAGTAAAAAAAAACACTAGCATTTCTACAGTAAAACTGTGCACTTACTGTTTTTCAGAGAGTAATGGAGGTGGAAGCACTGGAAAGACCACATTAATTTGTATTTATCGATGAAGCTGGATTTAACCTTGCCAAAACACGGCGCAGAGGAAGGAATGTTATAGGTCAAAGGGCCACTGTGGAGGTTCCAGGCCAAAGGGGGGGGAAATATCACCATGTGTGCTGCAATGGCCAATGATGGTTTGCTTCTCAACACACCACTCATTGGCCCATACAACACAGAAAGGCTTATAGCTTTCCTAGAAAAGCTCTATGCTCAGCTAGTGCCAGCAGAACAGGGGGAGCCAGTAAGAAACCCCCAAGTTTTTGTCATAGTTTGCGATAACGTTGCTTTTCACCACTCTGCAGCTGTCACAGATTGGTTTGCAGCACATCACAGATTTATGGTTTTGTACCTGCCTGCATATTCACCCTTCCTCAACCCAATAGAGGAGTTTTTCTCTGCCTGGAGGTGGAAAGTGTTTGGTCACCACCCACATGACCAAATGTCTCTTTTGGAAGCCATGCGTGCCGGATGTGAGGACACGAGTCCAGAGGACTGCCAGAGATGGATAAGGCACTCCAGAAGGTTCTTCCCCAGGTGCATGGCAAGAGAAAACATTAGGTGTGATGTTGAAGAAAACATGTGGCCTGATGCTAGAGAGAGGCAGGATTAGCCCCTCAATTATTTGTTTGAATTACAGTATGTACTTTTAGTTTCTACCTTTTTTTTCTAATTACTGTAATTCCGTAAATTACTACAGACTATTGAAGCAAACTGCTAATTTTAATTTACCTTAAAGAATTGTTATATTCTAAAAAGTCATAATATAATAGAGACAGTAGATCTAGCTGGTCTGTCATAATAAAATAGAGACAGTAGAACGAGCTGGTCTGTCATAATATAATAGAGACAGTAGATCTAGCTGGTCTGTCATAATATAATAGAGACAGTAGATCTAGCCTGTCTGTCATATTATAATTGAGACAGTAGATCTAGCTGGTCTGTCATAATATAATAGAGACATTAGATCTAGCTGGTCTGTCATAATATAATAGAAACAGTAGATCTAGCTGGTCTGTCATAATATAATAGAAACAGTAGATCTAGCTGGTCTGTCATAATATAATAGAGAGAGTATATCTAGCTAGTCTGTCATAATATAATAGAGACAGTAGATCTAGCTGGTCATAATTAGTCATAATATGATAGAGAGAGTAGATCTAGCTGGTCTGTCATAATATAATAGAGACATAGAGACAGTAAATCTCGCTGGTCTGTCATAATATAATAGACACAGTAGATCTAGCTGGTCTGTCATAATATAATAGAGAAAGTAGATCTTGCTTGTCTGTCATATTATAATAGAGACAGTAGATCTTGCTGGTCTGTCATAAAATAATAGAGACAGTAGATCTAGCTGGTCTGTCATAATATAACAGAGAGAGTATATCTAGCTGGCTTGTCATAATATAACATTGACATAGAGACAGTAGATCTAGCTGGTCTGTCATAATACAATAGAGACAGTATATCTAGCTGGTCTGTCATAATATAATAGAGACATAGAGACAGTAGATCTAGCTGGTCTGTCATAATATAATAGAGACAGTAGATCTAGCTGGTCTGTCATAATATAATAGACACAGTAGATCTAGCTGGTCTGTCATGATTTAATAGAGACAGTAGATCTAGCTGTTCTGTCATATAATAATAGAGAGTAGATCTAGCTGGCCTGTCATAATATAATAAAGACAGTGGATCTAGCTGGTCTGTCATAATATAATAGAGACAGCAGATCTAGCTGGTCTGTCATAATATAATAGAGAGAGTATATCTAGCTGGTCTGTCATAATATAATAGAAAAATAGAGACAGTAGATCTAGCTGGTCTGTCATAATATAATAGAGACAGTAGATCTAGCTGGTCTGTCATGATTTAATAGAGACAGTAGATTTAGCTGTTCTGTCATATAATAATAGAGACAGTAGATCTAGCTGGCCTGTCATAATATAATAAAGACAGTGGATCTAGCTGGTCTGTCATAATATAATAGAGACAGTAGATCTAGCCTGTCTGTCATAATAAAATAGAGACAGTAGATCTAGCTGGTCTGTCATAATATAATAGAGACAGTAGATCTAGCTGGTCTGTCATAATAAAATAGACACAGTAGATCTAGCTGGTCTGTCATAATAAAATAGAGGCAGTAGATCTAGCTGGTCTGTCATAATATAATAGAGACATAGAGACAGTAGATCTAGCTGGTCTGTCATAATATAATAGAGACAGTAGATCTAGCTGGTCTGTCATGATTTAATAGAGACAGTAGATTTAGCTGTTCTGTCATATAATAATAGAGACAGTAGATCTAGCTGGCCTGTCATAATATAATAAAGACAGTGGATCTAGCTGGTCTGTCATAATATAATAGAGACAGTAGATCTAGCCTGTCTGTCATAATAAAATAGAGACAGTAGATCTAGCTGGTCTGTCATAATATAATAGAGACAGTAGATCTAGCTGGTCTGTCATAATATAATAGAGACAGTAGATCTAGCCTGTCTGTCATATTATAATTGAGACAGTAGATCTAGCTGGTCTGTCATAATATAATAGAGACATAAGATCTAGCTGGTCTGTCATAATATAATAGAAACAGTAGATCTAGTTGGTCTGTCATAATATAATAGAAACAGTAGATCTAGCTGGTCTGTCATAATATAATAGAGAGAGTATATCTAGCTAGTCTGTCATAATATAATAGAGACAGTAGATCTAGCTGGTCATAATTAGTCATAATATAATAGAGAGAGTAGATCTAGCTGGTCTGTCATAATATAATAGAGACATAGAGACAGTAGATCTCGCTGGTCTGTCATAATATAATAGACACAGTAGATCTAGCTGGTCTGTCATAATATAATAGAGAAAGTAGATCTTGCTTGTCTGTCATATTATAATAGAGACAGTAGATCTTGCTGGTCTGTCATAAAATAATAGAGACAGTAGATCTAGCTGGTCTGTCATAATATAACAGAGACAGTAGATCTTGCTGGTCTGTCATAAAATAATAGAGACAGTAGATCTAGCTGGTCTGTCATAATATAACAGAGAGAGTAGATCTAGCTGGTCTGTCATAATATAATAGAGAAAGTAGATCTTGCTTGTCTGTCATATTATAATAGAGACAGTAGATCTTGCTGGTCTGTCATAAAATAATAGAGACAGTAGATCTAGCTGGTCTGTCATAATATAACAGAGAGAGTATATCTAGCTGGCTTGTCATAATATAACATTGACATAGAGACAGTAGATCTAGCTGGTCTGTCATAATACAATAGAGACAGTATATCTAGCTGGTCTGTCATAATATAATAGAGACATAGAGACAGTAGATCTAGCTGGTCTGTCATAATATAATAGAGACAGTAGATCTAGCTGGTCTGTCATAATATAATAGACACAGTAGATCTAGCTGGTCTGTCATGATTTAATAGAGACAGTAGATCTAGCTGTTCTGTCATATAATAATAGAGAGTAGATCTAGCTGGCCTGTCATAATATAATAAAGACAGTGGATCTAGCTGGTCTGTCATAATATAATAGAGACAGCAGATCTAGCTGGTCTGTCATAATATAATAGAGAGAGTATATCTAGCTGGTCTGTCATAATATAATAGAAAAATAGAGACAGTAGATCTAGCTGGTCTGTCATAATATAATAGAGACAGTAGATCTAGCTGGTCTGTCATGATTTAATAGAGACAGTAGATTTAGCTGTTCTGTCATATAATAATAGAGACAGTAGATCTAGCTGGCCTGTCATAATATAATAAAGATAGTGGATCTAGCTGGTCTGTCATAATATAATAGAGACAGTAGATCTAGCCTGTCTGTCATAATAAAATAGAGACAGTAGATCTAGCTGGTCTGTCATAATATAATAGAGACAGTAGATCTAGCTGGTCTGTCATAATAAAATAGACACAGTAGATCTAGCTGGTCTGTCATAATAAAATAGAGGCAGTAGATCTAGCTGGTCTGTCATAATATAATAGAGACATAGAGACAGTAGATCTAGCTGGTCTGTCATAATATAATAGAGACAGTAGATCTAGCTGGTCTGTCATGATTTAATAGAGACAGTAGATTTAGCTGTTCTGTCATATAATAATAGAGACAGTAGATCTAGCTGGCCTGTCATAATATAATAAAGACAGTGGATCTAGCTGGTCTGTCATAATATAATAGAGACAGTAGATCTAGCCTGTCTGTCATAATAAAATAGAGACAGTAGATCTAGCTGGTCTGTCATAATATAATAGAGACAGTAGATCTAGCTGGTCTGTCATAATATAATAGAGACAGTAGATCTAGCCTGTCTGTCATATTATAATTGAGACAGTAGATCTAGCTGGTCTGTCATAATATAATAGAGACATAAGATCTAGCTGGTCTGTCATAATATAATAGAAACAGTAGATCTAGTTGGTCTGTCATAATATAATAGAAACAGTAGATCTAGCTGGTCTGTCATAATATAATAGAGAGAGTATATCTAGCTAGTCTGTCATAATATAATAGAGACAGTAGATCTAGCTGGTCATAATTAGTCATAATATAATAGAGAGAGTAGATCTAGCTGGTCTGTCATAATATAATAGAGACATAGAGACAGTAGATCTCGCTGGTCTGTCATAATATAATAGACACAGTAGATCTAGCTGGTCTGTCATAATATAATAGAGAAAGTAGATCTTGCTTGTCTGTCATATTATAATAGAGACAGTAGATCTTGCTGGTCTGTCATAAAATAATAGAGACAGTAGATCTAGCTGGTCTGTCATAATATAACAGAGAGAGTATATCTAGCTGGTCTGTCATAATATAATAGAAAAATAGAGACAGTAGATCTAGCTGGTCTGTCGTAATATAATAGACACAGTAGATCTAGCTGGTCTGTCATAATAAAATAGAGGCAGTAGATCTAGCTGGTCTGTCATAATATAATAGAGACATAGAGACAGTAGATCTAGCTGGTCTGTCATAATATAATAGAGACAGTAGATCTTGCTGGTCTGTCATAATATAATTGAGACAGTAGATCTAGCTTGTCTGTCATAATATAATAGAGAGAGTATATATAGCTGGTCTGTCATATTATAATAGAGACATAGAGACAGTAGATCTAGCTGGTCTGTCATAATATAATAGAGACAGTAGAACTAGCTGCTCTGTCATAATATAATAGAGACAGTAGATCTTGCTGGTCTGTCATAATACAATAGAGACAGTATATCTAGCTGGTCTGTCATAATATAATAGAGACATAGAGACAGTAGATCTAGCTGGTCTGTCATAATATAATAGAGACAGTAGATCTAGCTGGTCTGTCATAATATAATAGACACAGTAGATCTAGCTGGTCTGTCATGATTTAATAGAGACAGTAGATCTAGCTGTTCTGTCATATAATAATAGAGAGTAGATCTAGCTGGCCTGTCATAATATAATAAAGACAGTGGATCTAGCTGGTCTGTCATAATATAATAGAGACAGTAGATCTAGCTGGTCTGTCATAATATAATAGAGAGTAGATCTAGCCTATATCTAGCTGGATCTAGCTGGTCTGTCATAATATAATAGAGAAGCTGGTCTGTCAAATATAATAGAGACAGTAGATCTAGCTGGTCTGTCATAATATAATAGACACAGTAGATCTAGCTGGTCTGTCGTAATATAATAAATCTATAGAGGCAGTAGATCTAGCTGGTCTGTCATAATATAATAGAGACATAGAGACAGTAGATCTAGCTGGTCTGTCATAATATAATAGAGACAGTAGATCTAGCTGGTCTGTCATGATTTAATAGAGACAGTAGATCTAGCTGTTCTGTCATATAATAATAGAGACAGTAGATCTAGCTGGCCTGTCATAATATAATAAAGACAGTGGATCTAGCTGGTCTGTCATAATATAATAGAGACAGTAGATCTAGCCTGTCTGTCATAATAAAATAGAGACAGTAGATCTAGCTGGTCTGTCATAATATAATAGAGACAGTAGATCTAGCTGGTCTGTCATAATATAATAGAGACAGTAGATCTAGCCTGTCTGTCATATTATAATTGAGACAGTAGATCTAGCTTGTCTGTCATAATATAATAGAGAGAGTATATATAGCTGGTCTGTCATATTATAATAGAGACATAGAGACAGTAGATCTAGCTGGTCTGTCATAATATAATAGAGACAGTAGAACTAGCTGCTCTGTCATAATATAATAGAGACAGTAGATCTTGCTGGTCTGTCATAATACAATAGAGACAGTATATCTAGCTGGTCTGTCATAATATAATAGAGACATAGAGACAGTAGATCTAGCTGGTCTGTCATAATATAATAGAGACAGTAGATCTAGCTGGTCTGTCATAATATAATAGACACAGTAGATCTAGCTGGTCTGTCATGATTTAATAGAGACAGTAGATCTAGCTGTTCTGTCATATAATAATAGAGAGTAGATCTAGCTGGCCTGTCATAATATAATAAAGACAGTGGATCTAGCTGGTCTGTCATAATATAATAGAGACAGCAGATCTAGCTGGTCTGTCATAATATAATAGAGAGAGTATATCTAGCTGGTCTGTCATAATATAATAGAAAAATAGAGACAGTAGATCTAGCTGGTCTGTCGTAATATAATAGACACAGTAGATCTAGCTGGTCTGTCATAATAAAATAGAGGCAGTAGATCTAGCTGGTCTGTCATAATATAATAGAGACATAGAGACAGTAGATCTAGCTGGTCTGTCATAATATAATAGAGACAGTAGATCTAGCTGGTCTGTCATGATTTAATAGAGACAGTAGATCTAGCTGTTCTGTCATATAATAATAGAGACAGTAGATCTAGCTGGCCTGTCATAATATAATAAAGACAGTGGATCTAGCTGGTCTGTCATAATATAATAGAGACAGTAGATCTAGCCTGTCTGTCATAATAAAATAGAGACAGTAGATCTAGCTGGTCTGTCATAATATAATAGAGACAGTAGATCTAGCTGGTCTGTCATAATATAATAGAGACAGTAGATCTAGCCTGTCTGTCATATTATAATTGAGACAGTAGATCTAGCTGGTCTGTCATAATATAATAGAGACATAAGATCTAGCTGGTCTGTCATAATATAATAGAAACAGTAGATCTAGCTGGTCTGTCATAATATAATAGAAACAGTAGATCTAGCTGGTCTGTCATAATATAATAGAGAGAGTATATCTAGCTAGTCTGTCATAATATAATAGAGACAGTAGATCTAGCTGGTCATAATTAGTCATAATATAATAGAGAGAGTAGATCTAGCTGGTCTGTCATAATATAATAGAGACATAGAGACAGTAGATCTCGCTGGTCTGTCATAATATAATAGACACAGTAGATCTAGCTGGTCTGTCATAATATAATAGAGAAAGTAGATCTTGCTTGTCTGTCATATTATAATAGAGACAGTAGATCTTGCTGGTCTGTCATAAAATAATAGAGACAGTAGATCTAGCTGGTCTGTCATAATATAATAGAGAGAGTATATCTAGCTGGTCTGTCATAATATAATAGAAAAATAGAGACAGTAAATCTAGCTGGTCTGTCATAATATAATAGAGACAGTAGATCTTGCTGGTCTGTCATAATATAATTGAGACAGTAGATCTAGCTGGTCTGTCATAATATAATAGAGACAGTAGATCTTGCTGGTCTGTCATAATATAATTGAGACAGTAGATCTAGCTTGTCTGTCATAATATAATAGAGAGAGTATATATAGCTGGTCTGTCATATTATAATAGAAACATAGAGACAGTAGATCTAGCTGGTCTGTCATAATATAATAGAGACAGTAGAACTAGCTGCTCTGTCATAATATAATAGAGACAGTAGATCTAGCTGGTCTGTCATAATATAATAGAGACAGTATATCTAGCTGGTCTGTCATAATATAATAGAAAAATAGAGACAGTAGATCTAGCTGGTCTGTTATAATAAAATAGAGGCAGTAGATCTAGCTGGTCTGTCATAATATAATAGAGACATAGAGACAGTAGATCTAGCTGGTCTGTTATAATATAATAGAGACAGTAGATCTAGCTGGTCTTTCATAATATAATAGAGACATAGAGACAGTAGATCTAGCTGGTCTGTTATAATATAATAGAGACAGTAGATCTAGCTGGTCTGTCATAATATAATAGAGACATAGAGACAGTAGATCTAGCTGGTCTGTCGTAATATAATAGACACAGTAGATCTAGCTGGTCTGTCATAATAAAATAGAGGCAGTAGATCTAGCTGGTCTGTCATAATATAATAGAGACATAGAGACAGTAGATCTAGCTGGTCTGTTATAATATAATAGAGACAGTAGATCTAGCTGGTCTTTCATAATATAATAGACACAGTAGATCTAGCTGGTCTGTCATAATATAATAGAGACAGTAGATCTTGCTGGTCTGTCAAAATATAATTGAGACAGTAGATCTAGCTTGTCTGTCATAATATAATAGAGAGAGTATATCTAGCTGGTCTGTCATAATATAATAGAGACATAGAGACAGTAGATCTAGCTGGTCTGTCATAATATAATAGAGACAGTAGATCTAGCTGGTCTGTCATAATATAATAGAGACAGTAGATCTAGCTGGTGTGTCATAATATAATAGAGAGAGTACATCTAGCTGGTCTGTCATGATATAATAGAGACATAGAGACAGTAGATCTTGCTGGTCTGTCATAATATAATTGAGACAGTAGATCTAGCTGGTCTGTCATAATATAATAAAGACAGTGGATCTAGCTGGTCTGTCATAATATAATAGAGACAGCAGATCTAACCTGTCTGTCATATTATAATAGAGACAGTAGATCTAGCTGGTCTGTCATAATATAATAGAGAGAGTATATCTAGCTGGTCTGTCATAATATAATAGAAAAATAGAGACAGTAGATCTAGCTGGTCTGTCGTAATATAATAGACACAGTAGATCTAGCTGGTCTGTCATAATATAATAGAGGCAGTAGATCTAGCTGGTCTGTCATAATATAATAGAGACAGTAGATCTAGCTGGTCTTTCATAATATAATAGACACAGTAGATCTAGCTGGTCTGTCATAATATAATAGAGACAGTAGATCTAGCTTGTCTGACATAATATAATAGAGAGAGTATATCTAGCTGGTCTGTCATAATATAATAGAGACATAGAGACAGTAGATCTAGCTGGTCTGTCATAATATAATAGAGACAGTAGATCTAGATGGTCTGTCATAATATAATAGAGACAGTAGAACTAGCTGGTCTGTCATAATATAATAGAGACAGTAGATCTTGCTGGTCTGTCATAATATAATTGAGACAGTAGATCTAGCTGGTCTGTCATAATATAATAAAGACAGTCGATCTAGCTTGCATGTCATAATATAATAGACACAGTAGATCTAGCTGGTCTGTCATAATATAATAGAGACAATAGATCTAGCTGGTCTGTCTTAATATAATATAGACAGTAGATCTAGCTGGTCTGTCATAATATAATAGAGAGAGTATATCTAGCTGGTCTGTCATAATATAATAGAGACATAGAGACAGTAGATCTAGCTGGTCTGTCTTAATATAATATAGACAGTAGATCTAGCTGGTCTGTCTTAATATAATATAGACATTAGATCTAGCTGGTCTGTCATAATATAATAGAGATTGTAGATCTAGCTGGTCTGTCATAATATAATAGAGAGAGTATATCTAGCTGGTCTGTCATAATATAATAGAGACATAGAGACAGTAGATCTAGCTGGTCTGTCTTAATATAATATAGACAGTAGATCTAGCTGGTCTGTCTTAATATAATATAGACATTAGATCTAGCTGGTCTGTCATAATATAATAGAGATTGTAGATCTAGCTGGTCTGTCATAATATAATAGAGAACGTAGATCTAGGTGATCTGTCATAATATAATAGAGACATTAGATCTAGCTGGTCTGTCATAATATAATAGAGGCAGTAGATCTAGCGTGTCTGTCATAATATAATAGAGACAGTAGATCTAGCTGGACTGTCATAATATAATAGAGACAGTGGATCTAGCTGGTCTGTCATAATATAATAGAGACAGCAGATCTAGCTGGTCTGTCATAATATAATAGAGAGAGTATATCTAGCTGGTCTGTCATAATATAATAGAAAAATAGAGACAGTAGATCTAGCTGGTCTGTCGTAATATAATAGACACAGTAGATCTAGCTGGTCTGTCATAATAAAATAGAGGCAGTAGATCTAGCTGGTCTGTCATAATATAATAGAGACATAGAGACAGTAGATCTAGCTGGTCTGTCATAATATAATAGAGACAGTAGATCTAGCTGGTCTGTCATGATTTAATAGAGACAGTAGATCTAGCTGTTCTGTGATATAATAATAGAGACAGTAGATCTAGCTGGCCTGTCATAATATAATAAAGACAGTGGATCTAGCTGGTCTGTCATAATATAATAGAGACAGTAGATCTAGCCTGTCTGTCATAATAAAATAGAGACAGTAGATCTAGCTGGTCTGTCATAATATAATAGAGACAGTAGATCTAGCTGGTCTGTCATAAAATAATAGAGACAGTAGATCTAGCCTGTCTGTCTTATTATAATTGAGACAGTAGATCTAGCTGGTCTGTCATAATATAATAGAGACATAAGATCTAGCTGGTCTGTCATAATATAATAGAAACAGTAGATCTAGCTGGTCTGTCATAATATAATAGAAACAGTAGATCTAGCTGGTCTGTCATAATATAATAGAGAGAGTATATCTAGCTAGTCTGTCATAATATAATAGAGACAGTACATCTAGCTGGTCATAATTAGTCATAATATAATAGAGAGAGTAGATCTAGCTGGTCTGTCATAATATAATAGAGACATAGAGACAGTAGATCTCGCTGGTCTGTCATAATATAATAGACACAGTAGATCTAGCTGGTCTGTCATAATATAATAGGGAAAGTAGATCTTGCTTGTCTGTCATATTATAATAGAGACAGTAGATCTTGCTGGTCTGTCATAAAATAATAGAGACAGTAGATCTAGCTGGTCTGTCATAATATAACAGAGAGAGTATATCTAGCTGGTCTGTCATAATATAATAGAAAAATAGAGACAGTAGATCTAGCTGGTCTGTCGTAATATAATAGACACAGTAGATCTAGCTGGTCTGTCATAATAAAATAGAGGCAGTAGATCTAGCTGGTCTGTCATAATATAATAGAGACATAGAGACAGTAGATCTAGCTGGTCTGTCATAATATAATAGAGAGAGTATATATAGCTGGTCTGTCATATTATAATAGAGACATAGAGACAGTAGATCTAGCTGGTCTGTCATAATATAATAGAGACAGTAGAACTAGCTGCTCTGTCATAATATAATAGAGACAGTAGATCTAGCTGGTCTGTCATAATATAATAGAGACAGTAGATCTAGCTGGTCTGTCATAATATAATAGAGACAGTAGAACTAGCTGCTCTGTCATAATATAATAGAGACAGTAGATCTAGCTGGTCTGTCGTAATATAATAGACACAGTAGATCTAGCTGGTCTGTCATAATAAAATAGAGGCAGTAGATCTAGCTGGTCTGTCATAATATAATAGAGACATAGAGACAGTAGATCTAGCTGGTCTGTCATAATATAATAGAGACAGTAGATCTAGCTGGTCTGTCATGATTTAATAGAGACAGTAGATCTAGCTGTTCTGTCATATAATAATAGAGACAGTAGATCTAGCTGGCCTGTCATAATATAATAAAGACAGTGGATCTAGCTGGTCTGTCATAATAAAATAGAGACAGTAGATCTAGCTGGTCTGTCATAATATAATAGAGACAGTAGATCTAGCTGGTCTGTCATAATATAATAGAGACAGTAGATCTAGCCTGTCTGTCATATTATAATTGAGACAGTAGATCTAGCTGGTCTGTCATAATATAATAGAGACATAAGATCTAGCTGGTCTGTCATAATATAATAGAAACAGTAGATCTAGCTGGTCTGTCATAATATAATAGAAACAGTAGATCTAGCTGGTCTGTCATAATATAATTGAGAGAGTATATCTAGCTAGTCTGTCATAATATAATAGAGACAGTAGATCTAGCTGGTCATAATTAGTCATAATATAATAGAGAGAGTAGATCTAGCTGGTCTGTCATAATATAATAGAGACATAGAGACAGTAGATCTCGCTGGTCTGTCATAATATAATAGACACAGTAGATCTAGCTGGTCTGTCATAATATAATAGAGAAAGTAGATCTTGCTTGTCTGTCATATTATAATAGAGACAGTAGATCTTGCTGGTCTGTCATAAAATAATAGAGACAGTAGATCTAGCTGGTCTGTCATAATATAACAGAGAGAGTATATCTAGCTGGTCTGTCATAATATAATAGAAAAATAGAGACAGTAGATCTAGCTGGTCTGTCGTAATATAATAGACACAGTAGATCTAGCTGGTCTGTCATAATAAAATAGAGGCAGTAGATCTAGCTGGTCTGTCATAATATAATAGAGACATAGAGACAGTAGATCTAGCTGGTCTGTCATAATATAATAGAGACAGTAGACCTTGCTGGTCTGTCATAATATAATTGAGACAGTAGATCTAGCTTGTCTGTCATAATATAATAGAGAGAGTATATATAGCTGGTCTGTCATATTATAATAGAGACATAGAGACAGTAGATCTAGCTGGTCTGTCATAATATAATAGAGACAGTAGAACTAGCTGCTCTGTCATAATATAATAGAGACAGTAGATCTAGCTGGTCTGTCATAATATAATAGAGAGAGTATATCTAGCTGGTCTGTCATAATATAATAGAAAAATAGAGACAGTAGATCTAGCTGGTCTGTCGTAATATAATAGACACAGTAGATCTAGCTGGTCTGTCATAATAAAATAGAGGCAGTAGATCTAGCTGGTCTGTCATAATATAATAGAGACATAGAGACAGTAGATCTAGCTGGTCTGTCATAATATAATAGAGACAGTAGATCTAGCTGGTCTGTCATGATTTAATAGAGACAGTAGATCTAGCTGTTCTGTCATATAATAATAGAGACAGTAGATCTAGCTGGACTGTCATAATATAATAAAGACAGTGGATCTAGCTGGTCTGTCATAATATAATAGAGACAGTAGATCTAGCCTGTCTGTCATAATAAAATAGAGACAGTAGATCTAGCTGGTCTGTCATAATATAATAGAGACAGTAGATCTAGCTGGTCTGTCATAATATAATAGAGACAGTAGATCTAGCCTGTCTGTCATATTATAATTGAGACAGTAGATCTAGCTGGTCTGTCATAATATAATAGAGACATAAGATCTAGCTGGTCTGTCATAATATAATAGAAACAGTTGATCTAGCTGGTCTGTCATAATATAATAGAAACAGTAGATCTAGCTGGTCTGTCATAATATAATAGAGAGAGTATATCTAGCTAGTCTGTCATAATATAATAGAGACAGTAGATCTAGCTGGTCATAATTAGTCATAATATAATAGAGAGAGTAGATCTAGCTGGTCTGTCATAATATAATAGAGACATAGAGACAGTAGATCTCGCTGGTCTGTCATAATATAATAGACACAGTAGATCTAGCTGGTCTGTCATAATATAATAGAGAAAGTAGATCTTGCTTGTCTGTCATATTATAATAGAGACAGTAGATCTTGCTGGTCTGTCATAAAATAATAGAGACAGTAGATCTAGCTGGTCTGTCATAATATAACAGAGAGAGTATATCTAGCTGGTCTGTCATAATATAATAGAAAAATAGAGACAGTAGATCTAGCTGGTCTGTCGTAATATAATAGACACAGTAGATCTAGCTGGTCTGTCATAATAAAATAGAGGCAGTAGATCTAGCTGGTCTGTCATAATATAATAGAGACATAGAGACAGTAGATCTAGCTGGTCTGTCATAATATAATAGAGACAGTAGATCTTGCTGGTCTGTCATAATATAATTGAGACAGTAGATCTAGCTTGTCTGTCATAATATAATAGAGAGAGTATATATAGCTGGTCTGTCATATTATAATAGAGACATAGAGACAGTAGATCTAGCTGGTCTGTCATAATATAATAGAGACAGTAGAACTAGCTGCTCTGTCATAATATAATAGAGACAGTAGATCTAGCTGGTCTGTCATAATACAATAGAGACAGTATATCTAGCTGGTCTGTCATAATATAATAGAGACATAGAGACAGTAGATCTAGCTGGTCTGTCATAATATAATAGAGACAGTAGATCTAGCTGGTCTGTCATAATATAATAGACACAGTAGATCTAGCTGGTCTGTCATGATTTAATAGAGACAGTAGATCTAGCTGTTCTGTCATATAATAATAGAGAGTAGATCTAGCTGGCCTGTCATAATATAATAAAGACAGTGGATCTAGCTGGTCTGTCATAATATAATAGAGACAGCAGATCTAGCTGGTCTGTCATAATATAATAGAGAGAGTATATCTAGCTGGTCTGTCATAATATAATAGAAAAATAGAGACAGTAGATCTAGCTGGTCTGTCGTAATATAATAGACACAGTAGATCTAGCTGGTCTGTCATAATAAAATAGAGGCAGTAGATCTAGCTGGTCTGTCATAATATAATAGAGACATAGAGACAGTAGATCTAGCTGGTCTGTCATAATATAATAGAGACAGTAGATCTAGCTGGTCTGTCATGATTTAATAGAGACAGTAGATCTAGCTGTTCTGTCATATAATAATAGAGACAGTAGATCTAGCTGGCCTGTCATAATATAATAAAGACAGTGGATCTAGCTGGTCTGTCATAATATAATAGAGACAGTAGATCTAGCCTGTCTGTCATAATAAAATAGAGACAGTAGATCTAGCTGGTCTGTCATAATATAATAGAGACAGTAGATCTAGCTGGTCTGTCATAATATAATAGAGACAGTAGATCTAGCCTGTCTGTCATATTATAATTGAGACAGTAGATCTAGCTGGTCTGTCATAATATAATAGAGACATAAGATCTAGCTGGTCTGTCATAATATAATAGAAACAGTAGATCTAGCTGGTCTGTCATAATATAATAGAAACAGTAGATCTAGCTGGTCTGTCATAATATAATAGAGAGAGTATATCTAGCTAGTCTGTCATAATATAATAGAGACAGTAGATCTAGCTGGTCATAATTAGTCATAATATAATAGAGAGAGTAGATCTAGCTGGTCTGTCATAATATAATAGAGACATAGAGACAGTAGATCTCGCTGGTCTGTCATAATATAATACACACAGTAGATCTAGCTGGTCTGTCATAATATAATAGAGAAAGTAGATCTTGCTTGTCTGTCATATTATAATAGAGACAGTAGATCTTGCTGGTCTGTCATAAAATAATAGAGACAGTTGATCTAGCTGGTCTGTCATAATATAATAGAATAATAGAGACAGTAGATCTAGATGGTCTGTCGTAATATAATAGACACAGTAGATCTAGCTGGTCTGTCATAATAAAATAGAGGCAGTAGATCTAGCTGGTCTGTCATAATATAATAGAGACATAGAGACAGTAGATCTAGCTGGTCTGTCATATTATAATAGAGACAGTAGATCTTGCTGGTCTGTCATAATATAATTGAGACAGTAGATCTAGCTGGTCTGTCATAATATAATAAAGACAGTGGATCTAGCTGGTCTGTCATAATATAATAGAGACAGTAGATCTAACCTGTCTGTCATATTATAATAGAGACAGTAGATCTAGCTGGTCTGTCATAATATAATAGAGAGAGTATATCTAGCTGGTCTGTCATAATATAATAGAAAAATAGAGACAGTAGATCGAGCTGGTCTGTCGTAATATAATAGACACAGTAGATCTAGCTGGTCTGTCATAATATAATAGAGGCAGTAGATCTAGCTGGTCTGTCATAATATAATAGAGACAGTAGATCTAGCTGGTCTTTCATAATATAATAGACACAGTAGATCTAGCTGGTCTGTCATAATATAATAGAGACAGTAGATCTAGCTTGTCTGACATAATATAATAGAGAGAGTATATCTAGCTGGTCTGTCATAATATAATAGAGACATAGAGACAGTAGATCTAGCTGGTCTGTCATAATATAATAGAGACAGTAGATCTAGATGGTCTGTCATAATATAATAGAGACAGTAGAACTAGCTGGTCTGTCATAATATAATAGAGACAGTAGATCTTGCTGGTCTGTCATAATATAATTGAGACAGTAGATCTAGCTGGTCTGTCATAATATAATAAAGACAGTCGATCTAGCTTGCATGTCATAATATAATAGACACAGTAGATCTAGCTGGTCTGTCATAATATAATAGAGACAGTAGATCTAGCTGGTCTGTCTTAATATAATATAGACAGTAGATCTAGCTGGTCTGTCATAATATAATAGAGAGAGTATATCTAGCTGGTCTGTCATAATATAATAGAGACATAGAGACAGTAGATCTAGCTGGTCTGTCTTAATATAATATAGACAGTAGATCTAGCTGGTCTGTCTTAATATAATATAGACATTAGATCTAGCTGGTCTGTCATAATATAATAGAGATTGTAGATCTAGCTGGTCTGTCATAATATAATAGAGAACGTAGATCTAGGTGATCTGTCATAATATAATAGAGACATTAGATCTAGCTGGTCTGTCATAATATAATAGAGGCAGTAGATCTAGCGTGTCTGTCATAATATAATAGAGACAGTAGATCTAGCTGGACTGTCATAATATAATAGAGACAGTAGATTTAGCTGGTCTGTCATAATATAATAGAGACAGTAGAGACAGTTAATCTAGCTGGTATGTCATATTATAATAGAGACAGTAGATCTAGCTGGTCTGTCATAATATAATAGAGAATGTAGATCTAGCTGGTCTGTCATAAAATAATAGAGATATTAGATCTAGCTGGTCTGTCATAATATAATAGAGACAGTAGATCGAGCTGGTCTGTCATAATTGAATAGGGACAGTAGATCTAGCTGGTCTGTAATAATATAATAGAGAGAATAGATCTAGCTGATCTGTCACAATATAATAGAGACAGTAGATCTAGGTGATCTGTCAAAATATAATAGAGACATTAGATCTAGCTGGTCTGTCATAATATAATAAGAGAGAGTACATCTAGCTGGTCTGTCATAATATAATAGAGACATAGAGACAGTAGATCTTGCTGGTCTGTCATAATATAATTGAGACAGTAGATCTAGCTGGTCTGTCATAATATAATAAAGACAGTGGATCTAGCTGGTCTGTCATAATATAATAGAGACAATAGATCTAGCCTGTCTGTCATATTATAATAGAGACAGTAGATCTAGCTGGTCTGTCATAATATAATAGAGAGAGTATATCTAGCTGGTCTGTCATAATATAATAGAAAAATAGAGACAGTAGATCTAGCTGGTCTGTCGTAATATAATAGAGACAGTAGATCTAGCTGGTCTGTCATAATATAATAGAAACAGTAGATCTAGCTGGTCTGTCATAATAAAATAGAGGCAGTAGATCTAGCTGGTCTGTCATAATATAATAGAAACAGTAGATCTAGCTGGTCTTTCATAATATAATAGACACAGTAGATCTAGCTGGTCTGTCATAATATAATAGAGACAGTAGATCTAGCTGGTCTTTCATAATATAATAGAGAGAGTATATCTAGCTGGTCTGTCATAATATAATAGAGACATAGAGACAGTAGATCTAGCTGGTCTGTCATAATATAATAGAGACAGTAGATCTAGATGGTCTGTCATAACATAATAGAGACAGTAGAACTAGCTGCTCTGTCATAATATAATAGAGACAGTAGATCTAGCTGGTCTGTCATAATATAATAGAGACAGTAGATCTAGATGGTCTGTCATAACATAATAGAGACAGTAGAACTAGCTGCTCTGTCATAATATAATAGAGACAGTAGATCTAGCTGGTCTGTCATAATATAATAGAGACAGTAGATCTAGATGGTCTGTCATAACATAATAGAGACAGTAGAACTAGCTGCTCTGTCATAATATAATAGAGACAGTAGATCTAGCTGGTTTGTCATAATATAATAGAGACAGTTGATTTAGCTGGTCTGTCATAATATAATAGAGACAGTAGAGACAGTTAATCTAGCTGGTCTGTCATATTATAATAGAGACAGTAGATCTAGCTGGTCTGTCATAATATAATAGAGAATATAGATCTAGCTAGTCTGTCATAAAATAATAGAGAATGTAGATCTAGCTGGTCTGTCATAATATAATAGAGACAGTAGATCGAGCTGGTCTGTCATAATTTAATAGGGACAGCAGATCTAGCTGGTCTGTCATAATATAATAGAGAATGTAGATCTAGCGGGTCTGTCATAATATAATAGAGACAGTAGATTTAGCTGGTCTGTCATAATATAATAGAGACAGTAGATTTAGCTGGTCTGTCATAATATAACAGAGACAGTAGAGACAGTTAATCTAGCTGGTCTATCATATTATAATAGAGACAGTAGATCTAGCTGGTCTGTCATAATATAATAGAAACAGTAGATTTAGCTGGTCTGTCATAATATAATAGAGACAGTAGATCTAGCTGGTCTGTCATAATATAATAGAGATAGTAGATCTAGCGGGTCTGTCATAATATAACAGTGTCATTAGATCAGGCGGGTCTGTCATAACATAATAGAGACAGTAGATCTAGCTGGTGTGTCATAATATAATAGAGGCAGTAGATCTAGCATGTCTGTCATAATATAATAGAGACAGTAGATCTAGCTGGTCTGTCATAATATAATAGAAACAGTAGATTTAGCTGGTCTGTCATAATATAATAGAGACAGTAGATTTAGCTGGTTTGTCATAATATAATAGAGACAGTATATTTAGCTGGTCTGTCATAATATAATAGAGACAGTAGAGACAGTTAATATAGCTGTTCTGTCATATTATAATAGAGACAGTAGATCTAGCTGGTCTGTCATAATATAATAGAGAATATAGATCTAGCTGGTCTGTCATAAAATAATAGAGAATGTAGATCTAGCTGGTCTGTCATAATATAATAGAGACAGTAGATCGAGCTGGTCTGTCATAATTTAATAGGGACAGCAGATCTAGCTGGTCTGTCATAATATAATAGAGATAGTAGATCTAGCGGGTCTGTCATAATATAACAGTCTCATTAGATCAGGCGGGTCTGTCATAACATAATAGAGACAGTAGATCTAGCTGGTGTGTCATAATATAATAGAGGCAGTAGATCTAGCATGTCTGTCATAATATAATAGAGACAGTAGATCTAGCTGGTCTGTCATAATATAATAGAAACAGTAGATTTAGCTGGTCTGTCATAATATAATAGAGACAGTATAGACAGTTAATCTAGCTGGTCTGTCATATTATAATAGAGACAGTAGATCTAGCTGGTCTGTCATAATATAATAGAGATAGTAGATCTAGCGGGTCTGTCATAATATAACAGTGTCATTAGATCAGGCGGGTCTGTCATAACATAATAGAGACAGTAGATCTAGCTGGTGTGTCATAATATAATAGAGGCAGTAGATCTAGCATGTCTGTCATAATATAATAGAGACAGTAGATCTAGCTGGTCTGTCATAATATAATAGAAACAGTAGATTTAGCTGGTCTGTCATAATATAATAGAGACAGTATAGACAGTTAATCTAGCTGGTCTGTCATATTATAATAGAGACAGTAGATCTAGCTGGTCTGTCATAATATAATAGAGAATGTAGATCTAGCTGGTCTGTCATAATATAATAGAGACAGTAGATTGAGCTGGTCTGTCATAATTTAATAGGGACAGTAGATCTAGCTGGTCTGTAATAATATAATAGAGAGAATAGATCTAGCTGATCTGTCATAATTAATAGGGACAGTAGATCTAGCTGGTCTGTAATAATATAATAGAGAGAATAGATCTAGCTGGTCTGTCATAATATAATAGAGACAGTAGATCTAGCTGGTCTTTCACAATATAACAGTGTCATTAGATCAGGCGGGTTTGTCATAACATAATAGAGACAGTAGATCTAGCAGGTCTGTCACAATATAACAGTGTCATTAGATCAGGCGGGTCTGTCATAACATAATAGAGACAGTAGATCTAGCTGGTGTGTCATAATATAATAGAGGCAGTAGATCTAGCGTGTCTGTCATAATATAATAGAGACAGTAGATCTAGCTGGTCTGTCATAATGTAATAGAGACAGTAGATTTAGCTGGTCTGTCATAATATAATAGAGACAGTAGATTTAGCTGGTTTGTCATAATATAATAGAGACAGTAGATTTAGCTGGTCTGTCATAATATAATAGAGACAGTAGATCTTGCTGGTCTGTCATAATAAAATTGAGACAGTAGATCTAGCTGGTCTGTCATAATATAATAAAGACAGTCGATCTAGCTTGCATGTCATAATATAATAGACACAGTAGATCTAGCTGGTCTGTCATAATATAATAGAGACAGTAGATCTAGCTGGTCTGTCTTAATATAATATAGACAGTAGATCTAGCTGGTCTGTCATAATATAATAGAGAGAGTATATCTAGCTGGTCTGTCATAATATAATAGAGACATAGAGACAGTAGATCTAGCTGGTCTGTCTTAATATAATATAGACAGTAGATCTAGCTGGTCTGTCTTAATATAATATAGACATTAGATCTAGCTGGTCTGTCATAATGTAATAGAGATTGTAGATCTAGCTGGTCTGTCATAATATAATAGAGAACGTAGATCTAGGTGATCTGTCATAATATAATAGAGACATTAGATCTAGCTGGTCTGTCATAATATAATAGAGGCAGTAGATCTAGCGTGTCTGTCATAATATAATAGAGACAGTAGATCTAGCTGGACTGTCATAATATAATAGAGACAGTAGATTTAGCTGGTCTGTCATAATATAATAGAGACAGTAGAGACAGTTAATCTAGCTGGTCTGTCATATTATAATAGAGACAGTAGATCTAGCTGGTCTGTCATAATATAATAGAGAATGTAGATCTAGCTGGTCTGTCATAAAATAGTAGAGATATTAGATCTAGCTGGTCTGTCATAATATAATAGAGACAGTAGATCGAGCTGGTCTGTCATAATTGAATAGGGAAAGTAGATCTAGCTGGTCTGTAATAATATAATAGAGAGAATAGATCTAGCTGATCTGTCACAATATAATAGAGACAGTAGATCTAGGTGATCTGTCATAATATAATAGAGACAGTAGATCTAGCTGGTCTGTCATAATATAATAGAGAATGTAGATCTAGCTGGTCTGTCATAATATAATAGAGACAGTAGATTGAGCTGGTCTGTCATAATTTAATAGGGACAGTAGATCTAGCTGGTCTGTAATAATATAATAGAGAGAATAGATCTAGCTGATCTGTCATAATTAATAGGGACAGTAGATCTAGCTGGTCTGTAATAATATAATAGAGAGAATAGATCTAGCTGGTCTGTCATAATATAATAGAGACAGTAGATCTAGCTGGTCTTTCACAATATAACAGTGTCATTAGATCAGGCGGGTTTGTCATAACATAATAGAGACAGTAGACCTAGCAGGTCTGTCACAATATAACAGTGTCATTAGATCAGGCGGGTCTGTCATAACATAATAGAGACAGTAGATCTAGCTGGTGTGTCATAATATAATAGAGGCAGTAGATCTAGCGTGTCTGTCATAATATAATAGAGACAGTAGATCTAGCTGGTCTGTCATAATGTAATAGAGACAGTAGATTTAGCTGGTCTGTCATAATATAATAGAGACAGTAGATTTAGCTGGTTTGTCATAATATAATAGAGACAGTAGATTTAGCTGGTCTGTCATAATATAATAGAGACAGTAGATCTTGCTGGTCTGTCATAATATAATTGAGACAGTAGATCTAGCTGGTCTGTCATAATATAATAAAGACAGTCGATCTAGCTTGCATGTCATAATATAATAGACACAGTAGATCTAGCTGGTCTGTCATAATATAATAGAGACAGTAGATCTAGCTGGTCTGTCTTAATATAATATAGACAGTAGATCTAGCTGGTCTGTCATAATATAATAGAGAGAGTATATCTAGCTGGTCTGTCATAATATAATAGAGACATAGAGACAGTAGATCTAGCTGGTCTGTCTTAATATAATATAGACAGTAGATCTAGCTGGTCTGTCTTAATATAATAGAGACATTAGATCTAGCTGGTCTGTCATAATATAATAGAGGCAGTAGATCTAGCGTGTCTGTCATAATATAATAGAGACAGTAGATCTAGGTGATCTGTCATAATATAATAGAGACATTAGATCTAGCTGGTCTGTCATAATATAATAGAGGCAGTAGATCTAGCGTGTCTGTCATAATATAATAGAGACAGTAGATCGAGCTGGTCTGTCATAATTTAATAGGGACAGCAGATCTAGCTGGTCTGTCATAATATAATAGAGATAGTAGATCTAGCGGGTCTGTCATAATATAACAGTGTCATTAGATCAGGCGGGTCTGTCATAACATAATAGAGACAGTAGATCTAGCTGGTGTGTCATAATATAATAGAGGCAGTAGATCTAGCATGTCTGTCATAATATAATAGAGACAGTAGATCTAGCTGGTCTGTCATAATATAATAGAAACAGTAGATTTAGCTGGTCTGTCATAATATAATAGAGACAGTATAGACAGTTAATCTAGCTGGTCTGTCATATTATAATAGAGACAGTAGATCTAGCTGGTCTGTCATAATATAATAGAGAATGTAGATCTAGCTGGTCTGTCATAATATAATAGAGACAGTAGATCTAGCTGGTTTGTCATAATATAATAGAGACAGTTGATTTAGCTGGTCTGTCATAATATAATAGAGACAGTAGAGACAGTTAATCTAGCTGGTCTGTCATATTATAATAGAGACAGTAGATCTAGCTGGTCTGTCATAATATAATAGAGAATATAGATCTAGCTAGTCTGTCATAAAATAATAGAGAATGTAGATCTAGCTGGTCTGTCATAATATAATAGAGACAGTAGATCGAGCTGGTCTGTCATAATTTAATAGGGACAGCAGATCTAGCTGGTCTGTCATAATATAATAGAGAATGTAGATCTAGCGGGTCTGTCATAATATAACAGTGTCATTAGATCAGGCGGGTCTGTCATAACATAATAGAGACAGTAGATCTAGCTGGTGTGTCATAATATAATAGAGGCAGTAGATCTAGCATGTCTGTCATAATATAATAGAGACAGTAGATCTAGCTGGTCTGTCATAATATAATAGAAACAGTAGATTTAGCTGGTCTGTCATAATATAATAGAGACAGTATAGACAGTTAATCTAGCTGGTCTGTCATATTATAATAGAGACAGTAGATCTAGCTGGTCTGTCATAATATAATAGAGAATGTAGATCTAGCTGGTCTGTCATAATATAATAGAGACAGTAGATCGAGCTGGTCTGTCATAATTTAATAGGGACAGTAGATCTAGCTGGTCTGTAATAATATAATAGAGAGAATAGATCTAGCTGATCTGTCATAATTAATAGGGACAGTAGATCTAGCTGGTCTGTAATAATATAATAGAGAGAATAGATCTAGCTGGTCTGTCATAATATAATAGAGACAGTAGATCTAGCTGGTCTGTCACAATATAACAGTGTCATTAGATCAGGCGGGTCTGTCATAACATAATAGAGACAGTAGATCTAGCTGGTGTGTCATAATATAATAGAGGCAGTAGATCTAGCGTGTCTGTCATAATATAATAGAGACAGTAGATCTAGCTGGTCTGTCATAATGTAATAGAGACAGTAGATTTAGCTGGTCTGTCATAATATAATAGAGACAGTAGATTTAGCTGGTTTGTCATAATATAATAGAGACAGTAGAGACAGTTAATCTAGCTGTTCTGTCATATTATAATAGAGACAGTAGATCTAGCTGGTCTGTCATAATATAATAGAGACAGTAGATCGAGCTGGTCTGTCATAATTTAATAGGGACAGCAGATCTAGCTGGTCTGTCATAATATAATAGAGATAGTAGATCTAGCGGGTCTGTCATAATATAATAATATAGAGAGAATAGATCTAGCTGATCTGTCACAATATAATAGAGACAGTAGATCTAGGTGATCTGTCATAATATAATAGAGACATTAGATCTAGCTGGTCTGTCATAATATAATAAGAGAGAGTACATCTAGCTGGTCTGTCATAATATAAAAGAGACATAGAGACAGTAGATCTTGCTGGTCTGTCATAATATAATTGAGACAGTAGATCTAGCTGGTCTGTCATAATATAATAAAGACAGTGGATCTAGCTGGTCTGTCATAATATAATAGAGACAGTAGATCTAGCCTGTCTGTCATATTATAATAGAGACAGTAGATCTAGCTGGTCTGTCATAATATAATAGAGAGAGTATATCTAGCTGGTCTGTCATAATATAATAGAAAAATAGAGACAGTAGATCTAGCTGGTCTGTCGTAATATAATAGAGACAGTAGATCTAGCTGGTCTGTCATAATATAATAGAAAGAGTAGATCTAGCTGGTCTGTCATAATAAAATAGAGGCAGTAGATCTAGCTGGTCTGTCATAATATAATAGAAACAGTAGATCTAGCTGGTCTTTCATAATATAATAGACACAGTAGATCTAGCTGGTCTGTCATAATATAATAGAGACAGTAGATCTAGCTTGTCTGACATAATATAATAGAGAGAGTATATCTAGCTGGTCTGTCATAATATAATAGAGACATAGAGACAGTAGATCTAGCTGGTCTGTCATAATATAATAGAGACAGTAGATCTAGATGGTCTGTCATAATATAATAGAGACAGTAGAACTAGCTGCTCTGTCATAATATAATAGAGACAGTAGATCTTGCTGGTCTGTCATAATATAATTGAGACAGTAGATCTAGCTGGTCTGTCATAATATAATAGAGACATAGAGACAGTAGATCTAGCTGGTCTGTCATAATATAATAGAGACAGTAGATCTAGATGGTCTGTCATAATATAATAGAGACAGTAGAACTAGCTGCTCTGTCATAATATAATAGAGACAGTAGATCTTGCTGGTCTGTCATAATATAATAAAGACAGTGGATCTAGCTGGTCTGTCATAATATAATAGAGACAGTAGATCTAGCCTGTCTGTCATATTATAATAGAGACAGTAGATCTAGCTGGTCTGTCATAATATAATAGAGAGAGTATATCTAGCTGGTCTGTCATAATATAATAGAAAAATAGAGACAGTAGATCTAGCTGGTCTGTCGTAATATAATAGAGACAGTAGATCTAGCTGGTCTGTCATAATATAATAGAGGCAGTAGATCTAGCGTGTCTGTCATAATATAATAGAGACAGTAGATCTAGCTGGTCTGTCATAATGTAATAGAGACAGTAGATTTAGCTGGTCTGTCATAATATAATAGAGACAGTAGATTTAGCTGGTTTGTCATAATATAATAGAGACAGTAGATTTTGCTGGTCTGTCATAATATAATAGAGACAGTAGAGACAGTTAATCTAGCTGTTCTGTCATATTATAATAGAGACAGTAGATCTAGCTGGTCTGTCATAATATAATAGAGACAGTAGATCGAGCTGGTCTGTCATAATTTAATAGGGACAGCAGATCTAGCTGGTCTGTCATAATATAATAGAGATAGTAGATCTAGCGGGTCTGTCATAATATAATAATATAGAGAGAATAGATCTAGCTGATCTGTCACAATATAATAGAGACAGTAGATCCAGGTGATCTGTCATAATATAATAGAGACATTAGATCTAGCTGGTCTGTCATAATATAATAAGAGAGAGTACATCTAGCTGGTCTGTCATAATATAATAGAGACATAGAGACAGTAGATCTTGCTGGTCTGTCATAATATAATTGATACAGTAGATCTAGCTGGTCTGTCATAATATAATAAAGACAGTGGATCTAGCTGGTCTGTCATAATATAATAGAGACAGTAGATCTAGCCTGTCTGTCATATTATAATAGAGACAGTAGATCTAGGTGATCTGTCATAATATAATAGAGACATTAGATCTAGCTGGTCTGTCATAATATAATAAGAGAGAGTACATCTAGCTGGTCTGTCATAATATAATAGAGACATAGAGACAGTAGATATTGCTGGTCTGTCATAATATAATTGAGACAGTAGATCTAGCTGGTCTGTCATAATATAATAAAGACAGTGGATCTAGCTGGTCTGTCATAATATAATAGAGACAATAGATCTAGCCTGTCTGTCATAATATAATAGAGACAGTAGATCTAGCTGGTCTGTCATAATATAATAGAGAGAGTATATCTAGCTGGTCTGTCATAATATAATAGAAAAATAGAGACAGTAGATCTAGCTGGTCTGTCGTAATATAATAGAGACAGTAGATCTAGCTGGTCTGTCATAATATAATAGAAACAGTAGATCTAGCTGGTCTGTCATAATAAAATAGAGGCAGTAGATCTAGCTGGTCTGTCATAACATAATAGAAACAGTAGATCTAGCTGGTCTTTCATAATATAATAGACACAGTAGATCTAGCTGGTCTGTCATAATATAATAGAGACAGTAGATCTAGCTGGTCTTTCATAATATAATAGAGAGAGTATATCTAGCTGGTCTGTCATAATATAATAGAGACATAGAGACAGTAGATCTAGCTGGTCTGTCATAATATAATAGAGACAGTAGATCTAGATGGTCTGTCATAACATAATAGAGACAGTAGAACTAGCTGCTCTGTCATAATATAATAGAGACAGTAGATCTTGCTGGTCTGTCATAATATAATTGAGACAGTAGATCTAGCTGGTTTGTCATAATATAATAGAGACAGTTGATTTAGCTGGTCTGTCATAATATAATAGAGACAGTAGAGACAGTTAATCTAGCTGGTCTGTCATATTATAATAGAGACAGTAGATCTAGCTGGTCTGTCATAATATAATAGAGAATATAGATCTAGCTAGTCTGTCATAAAATAATAGAGAATGTAGATCTAGCTGGTCTGTCATAATATAATAGAGACAGTAGATCGAGCTGGTCTGTCATAATTTAATAGGGACAGCAGATCTAGCTGGTCTGTCATAATATAATAGAGAATGTAGATCTAGCGGGTCTGTCATAATATAACAGTGTCATTAGATCAGGCGGGTCTGTCATAACATAATAGAGACAGTAGATCTAGCTGGTGTGTCACAATATAATAGAGGCAGTAGATCTAGCATGTCTGTCATAATATAATAGAGACAGTAGATCTAGCTGGTCTGTCATAATATAATAGAAACAGTAGATTTAGCTGGTCTGTCATAATATAATAGAGACAGTAGATCTAGCTGGTCTGTCATAATATAATAGAGATAGTAGATCTAGCGGGTCTGTCATAATATAACAGTGTCATTAGATCAGGCGGGTCTGTCATAACATAATAGAGACAGTAGATCTAGCTGGTGTGTCATAATATAATAGAGGCAGTAGATCTAGCATGTCTGTCATAATATAACAGAGACAGTAGATTTAGCTGGTCTGTCATAATATAATAGAGACAGTAGAGACAGTTAATCTAGCTGGTCTGTCATAATTTAATAGAGACAGTAGATTTAGCTGGTCTGTCATAATATAATAGAGACAGTATATTTAGCTGGTTTGTCATAATATAATAGAGACAGTAGATTTAGCTGGTCTGTCATAATATAATAGAGACAGTAGAGACAGTTAATCTAGCTGGTCTATCATATTATAATAGAGACAGTAGATCTAGCTGGTCTGTCATAATATAATAGAAACAGTAGATTTAGCTGGTCTGTCATAATATAATAGAGACAGTAGATCTAGCTGGTCTGTCATAATATAATAGAGATAGTAGATCTAGCGGGTCTGTCATAATATAACAGTATCATTAGATCAGGCGGGTCTGTCATAACATAATAGAGACAGTAGATCTAGCTGGTGTGTCATAATATAATAGAGGCAGTAGATCTAGCATGTCTGTCATAATATAATAGAGACAGTAGATCTAGCTGGTCTGTCATAATATAATAGAAACAGTAGATTTAGCTGCTCTGTCATAATATAATAGAGACAGTAGAGACAGTTAATCTAGCTGGTCTGTCATAATTTAATAGAGACAGTAGATTTAGCTGGTCTGTCATAATAGAATAGAGACAGTAGATTTAGCTGGTTTGTCATAATATAATAGAGACAGTAGATTTAGCTGGTCTGTCATAATATAATAGAGACAGTAGAGACAGTTAATATAGCTGTTCTGTCATATTATAATAGAGACAGTAGATCTAGCTGGTCTGTCATAATATAATAGAGAATATAGATCTAGCTGGTCTGTCATAAAATAATAGAGAATGTAGATCTAGCTGGTCTGTCATAATATAATAGAGACAGTAGATCTAGCTGGTGTGTCATAATATAATAGAGGCAGTAGATCTAGCATGTCTGTCATAATATAATAGAGACAGTAGATTTAGCTGGTCTGTCATAATATAATAGAAACAGTAGATTTAGCTGGTCTGTCATAATATAATAGAGACAGTATAGACAGTTAATCTAGCTGGTCTGTCATATTATAATAGAGACAGTAGATCTAGCTGGTCTGCCATAATATAATAGAGAATGTAGATCTAGCTGGTCTGTCATAATATAATAGAGACAGTAGATCGAGCTGGTCTGTCATAATTTAATAGGGACAGTAGATCTAGCTGGTCTGTAATAATATAATAGAGAGAATAGATCTAGCTGATCTGTCATAATTAATAGGGACAGTAGATCTAGCTGGTCTGTAATAATATAATAGAGAGAATAGATCTAGCTGGTCTGTCATAATATAATAGAGACAGTAGATCTAGCTGGTCTGTCACAATATAACAGTGTCATTAGATCAGGCGGGTTTGTCATAACATGATAGAGACAGTAGATCTAGCAGGTCTGTCACAATATAACAGTGTCATTAGATCAGGCGGGTCTGTCATAACATAATAGAGACAGTAGATCTAGCTGGTGTGTCATAATATAATAGAGGCAGTAGATCTAGCGTGTCTGTCATAATATAATAGAAAGAGTAGATCTAGCTGGTCTGTCATAATAAAATAGAGGCAGTAGATCTAGCTGGTCTGTCATAATATAATAGAAACAGTAGATCTAGCTGGTCTTTCATAATATAATAGACACAGTAGATCTAGCTGGTCTGTCATAATATAATAGAGACAGTAGATCTAGCTTGTCTGACATAATATAATAGAGAGAGTATATCTAGCTGGTCTGTCATAATATAATAGAGACATAGAGACAGTAGATCTAGCTGGTCTGTCATAATATAATAGAGACAGTAGATCTAGATGGTCTGTCATAATATAATAGAGACAGTAGAACTAGCTGCTCTGTCATAATATAATAGAGACAGTAGATCTTGCTGGTCTGTCATAATATAATTGAGACAGTAGATCTAGCTGGTCTGTCATAATATAATAAAGACAGTGGATCTAGCTGGTCTGTCATAATATAATAGAGACAGTAGATCTAGCCTGTCTGTCATATTATAATAGAGACAGTAGATCTAGCTGGTCTGTCATAATATAATAGAGAGAGTATATCTAGCTGGTCTGTCATAATATAATAGAAAAATAGAGACAGTAGATCTAGCTGGTCTGTCGTAATATAATAGAGACAGTAGATCTAGCTGGTCTGTCATAATATAATAGAGGCAGTAGATCTAGCGTGTCTGTCATAATATAATAGAGACAGTAGATCTAGCTGGTCTGTCATAATGTAATAGAGACAGTAGATTTAGCTGGTCTGTCATAATATAATAGAGACAGTAGATTTAGCTGGTTTGTCATAATATAATAGAGACAGTAGATTTTGCTGGTCTGTCATAATATAATAGAGACAGTAGAGACAGTTAATCTAGCTGTTCTGTCATATTATAATAGAGACAGTAGATCTAGCTGGTCTGTCATAATATAATAGAGACAGTAGATCGAGCTGGTCTGTCATAATTTAATAGGGACAGCAGATCTAGCTGGTCTGTCATAATATAATAGAGATAGTAGATCTAGCGGGTCTGTCATAATATAATAATATAGAGAGAATAGATCTAGCTGATCTGTCACAATATAATAGAGACAGTAGATCCAGGTGATCTGTCATAATATAATAGAGACATTAGATCTAGCTGGTCTGTCATAATATAATAAGAGAGAGTACATCTAGCTGGTCTGTCATAATATAATAGAGACATAGAGACAGTAGATCTTGCTGGTCTGTCATAATATAATTGAGACAGTAGATCTAGCTGGTCTGTCATAATATAATAAAGACAATGGATCTAGCTGGTCTGTCATAATATAATAGAGACAGTAGATCTAGCCTGTCTGTCATATTATAATAGAGACAGTAGATCTAGCTGGTCTGTCATAATATAATAGAAAAATAGAGACAGTAGATCTAGCTGGTCTGTCGTAATATAATAGAGACAGTAGATCTAGCTGGTCTGTCATAATATAATAGAAAGAGTAGATCTAGCTGGTCTGTCATAATAAAATAGAGACAGTAGATCTAGCTTGTCTGACATAATATAATAGAGAGAGTATATCTAGCTGGTCTGTCATAATATAATAGAGACATAGAGACAGTAGATCTAGCTGGTCTGTCATAATATAATAGAGACAGTAGATCTAGATGGTCTGTCATAATATAATAGAGACCGTAGAACTAGCTGCTCTGTCATAATATAATAGAGACAGTAGATCTTGCTGGTCTGTCATAATATAATTGAGACAGTAGATCTAGCTGGTCTGTCATAATATAATAAAGACAGTAGATCTAGCTTGCATGTCATAATATAATAGACACAGTAGATCTAGCTGGTCTGTCATAATATAAAAGAGACAGTAGATCTAGCTGGTCTGTCATAATATAATAGAAACAGTAGATTTAGCTGGTCTGTCATAATATAATAGAGACAGTAGAGACAGTTAATCTAGCTGGTCTGTCATAATTTAATAGAGACAGTAGATTTAGCTGGTCTGTCATAATATAATAGAGTCAGTAGATTTAGCTGGTTTGTCATAATATAATAGAGACAGTAGATTTAGCTGGTCTGTCATAATATAATAGAGACAGTAGAGACAGTTAATATAGCTGTTCTGTCATATTATAATAGAGACAGTAGATCTAGCTGGTCTGTCATAATATAATAGAGAATATAGATCTAGCTGGTCTGTCATAAAATAATAGAGAATGTAGATCTAGCTGGTCTGTCATAATATAATAGAGACAGTAGATCGAGCTGGTCTGTCATAATTTAATAGGGACAGCAGATCTAGCTGGTCTGTCATAATATAATAGAGATAGTAGATCTAGCGGGTCTGTCATAATATAACAGTGTCATTAGATCAGGCGGGTCTGTCATAACATAATAGAGACAGTAGATCTAGCTGGTGTGTCATAATATAATAGAGGCAGTAGATCTAGCATGTCTGTCATAATATAATAGAGACAGTAGATCTAGCTGGTCTGTCATAATATAATAGAAACAGTAGATTTAGCTGGTCTGTCATAATATAATAGAGACAGTATAGACAGTTAATCTAGCTGGTCTGTCATATTATAATAGAGACAGTAGATCTAGCTGGTCTGTCATAATATAATAGAGAATGTAGATCTAGCTGGTCTGTCATAATATAATAGAGACAGTAGATCGAGCTGGTCTGTCATAATTTAATAGGGACAGTAGATCTAGCTGGTCTGTAATAATATAA